>NC_069713.1:8449817-8749817 GCF_027358585.1 Pangasianodon hypophthalmus
CATTTAACAATTTAAGCACAAAATTTAAAAAAAATTCCAAATAGTATTTTTAGTTTAATTACAAAAAAATGTACATTTTTTGTGTAATTCAGAGTAATGGTTCATTTTTAGTATAATTCATCATAATTGTGCATTTTTTCATGTAATTCATCATAACTGTGCATTTTTCTTGTAATTCAGCATAATTATGAATTTTTTGTGTAATTCAGTATAATTGTGCATTTTTCCTGTAATTATTCATTTTTTGTGTAATTCAGCATAATAGTGCATTTTTCATATAGTTATGAATTTTTCGTATAATTCAGTGTAATTATGCATTTTGCATGTAATTCAGTGTAATTAGGGATTTTTTGTGTAGTTGTGCATTTTGCATGTAATTCAGTGTAACTGACGACACCAGCGATATCTCCGAAAAGTGTATTGCGAGTTGTGGTAGGTGTCTGTTAGTGCCAGCACACCCGTATCCCAGCATGCAGTGGCTTTCACAGTGCAGTAAATGAGCGAAGTGACATTTAAGGCCACACCAGGAAGCTTTTCACGTTGAGGAAGCTCATTAATTAACCAGGCGTAAGACATAATCTTCCGTAAGATTGCTATAACGTGTGTTAGAGTAGAGTAATAAGCTTTATTCTATAGTAATGCAGCATTATTCTATTCTGTTCTGTTTTATTCTTCATGGTTTATTACTTATCGGTCTTATCCAGACAGTGTAGTGGTAGAAGTGGGCGTGGTTAAATTACACTGGTGCAGAAGGTGGCATAGAGAATTTGAGTGAAAGATTGATACATTGCTATGCATGTGCTTATGACAGAATGTTGATATTCATCATATAGGTGCTGCAGATATATATATATATATATATATATATATATATATATATATATATATATATATATATATATATATATATATTTTTTTTTTTTTTTTTTTCCCTATGAGACTGGCTTGAACCTGAATGAAATGATTGGTGGTATAAGAGGAATGCAACACTTCAGGATGTGCTGTTATTGGAAAATAATCAGCATGGTACTCCACTCGGCCAGCTCTGATGGAGGTGTTTAGGCAGTGAAGTGTTGTTGATGGGAGCACTTTCTCATCCTCCTGTTCCACACTACTTCCTTAACATGTTCTGCGAGCTAGACGCTTCTCATTTCTCTTTGCGACTTGTATGGCTTTTTAACTACAGTCTAAGCTCCTACAGTGTTCTTTTGCATCCAGAGTGTAACAAATGTGTGTAACCGATTTAACAACAGTGCAATACTCAGACTGTTGAATTCAGTTTTTCAGAGGAAGTTAATGTGTTCTGCTTTCTCTTTTTGGGGGGAATACACCATGTTTTCAAGTAAATAAGCTGCATGTTGGTTAAAACCTCTTCAGTTAAACGCATTTTTTAGGCTCTGAAATTGAAACCTTTAGTCCTGCTACCTCTTCCTGATTATAAACAATGATTCTTAAGTATGAACATTGCATTGGTTCCTCTTTGTGCTGCAGGAATTACAGCCCTCTGATGAGCTTTGGTGCGAGCTTTGTGAGTTTTCTGGTAAGTGTACTTCCTTTGTAAAACTGCTGAATCTTGCTGTCAGGCTGTGTGTCATGTGACTGTACATTACCGCAATAACAATGGAGTCAGCATGGTTTTCAAAATGGGGTCTGGGTCAAGCAAAACCAGGGGTTTGCTAATTTCTAGCTTTGTTACAGCCCACTATTATCCAACTTTAATGCTGAATAATAAACTAGACTGGAATCTAGTGGCAACTTTAAAGACAATGGGTTCTATAGGTGAAAAGTTTGCAAGCGTCTGGCTAATATAATACAGCAAGTTTTTAGTTAATCGTTTTGTCTCTAAAAAGTGCATTTTTCTAACAGTTAAAAGGGTCCCTGATTGTAAAAAGTTTGCGAACCCCTGAATTACATATCATACATCATCACTAAAGTAAGGATCATAGGATTTTCCTTTGGAGAAACCATTAAAGCATCTATGTGTACAAAGTGTTTCCCTATCAGAAAGTAGTCAAAGTGCCCTTTTTGGAATCTAAGAGCTGTAATTTAATTCAATTCAATTTTATATGTGACTTTGTCAAAAAGCAGCTTTACAGAAATATACAAACTCAGGTTATAAATTTTACATTTTATACATTTATAAATTTATCCATAATGAGTGAGCCAGAGGCGACGGTGGTGAGGAAAAACTCCCTGAGACTACATGAGGAAGAAACCTTGAGAGGAACCAGACTCAAAAGGGAACCCATCCTCATCTGGATAACACCGGATAGTGCAGTTATAAATAATTCCCTTCTGTAAATGTGTACCATATGGTCAAAAAGTGCAATTGTGTAACCAGGAAATTCATCACAGTTTTCAAATGAAGCCTATTTTGCTGCAGTTTTCAAACTGTTCACTGACGGAGACTTGAGTGCAAAACTGTTTGTAGGAATTGCAGTCCTAAAAAAAAAAAAATTATAGCAATTGCAGTACAAAGCCATCTTCATGGGTTCTAAGTGGTACCATCCACAGTAATCTCGTGTATCTTTAGGCTGTCTGTACGCGGCTATCCTCAGCAGCAGCGAGTGGTTTCCATGAGATGAGAACTCCAAGCAGAAGTAGGGCATCAGGATGGATCAGGCAGAGCTGGAGAGCAGAAGGAGTCAGGATCACTGATATCTCAGGAGTAGCGTGTGTAGCTCAACAGAGAGAGAGAGAGAGAGAGAGAGACCAACAACCACTTAAAGAACTCTTAAAGAACCCTCTTAAAGAAAGGAGTTTGAGTAGAACCCATGTAGGAACCCTTTTAAAATGATTTATTTATTTTTTTTTTTTAAAGAAGTAGGCACTTGACAGATGATTACACGCACCACATCACTCCCACGGGGGGGAAAAAAATCCCTATGCTCTGCCCACTTCACAAGCAAATCTTTTTCTGAACTCACAGAAGTAATAATAAAAATCATTGATGACATCCATTATGTTGTATTATTTATATATACACTCACCATCCACTTTATTAGGAACACCTATACAGGTGCACATTCTTGCAGTTATCTAAACAGCCAATCATGTGGCAGCGAGAAAATCATGCAGATACAGGTCAAGAGCTTCAGTTAATCTTCACATCAAACATCAGAATGGGGAAAAAGTGTGATCTCTGTGACTTTAACCGTGGCATGGATGTTGGTACCAGATGGGCTGGTGTGAGTATTTCAGAAACTGCTGATCTCCTGGGATTTTCACACGTAATAGTCTCTAGAGTTTACACAGAATGTTGCGAAAAGCAAAAAAACATCCTGTGAGCAGAGGATCTGCAGGCTGAAACGCCTTGTTGATGAGAAAGATCAGAGGAGAATGCTCTCTGATCTCATTCTCTTCCTTCAATGACGGTAATGGTTTATAAAAATTCTTATCGATGCATATCTTTAGGGGAAAAAAAAAGCCAACATGTGCACAAAACAATCCGGCTTTGCGAGATTTGTGAGATGACGATCTTGTCAGCTTGGCGCTGAGTTTGTTTGTAAGTGAATGGTGTTTACTTCTCTTTCCAGAATGCCATGATGACGTTTGAAGAGGAGAAGATGCAGGTGGCGTGTGAGGACCTGCGGGCCACGGAGAGACTGTGCGAGTGCGACAGCGCCGGCGTGATCGAGACCATCAAGAACAAGATCAAGAAGAATGTGAGCAATTCCGGCACTTGTCACAGTCAGAGGCGCTGTTTGTCTGAATGGTGTTTAATGACGCGAAGCGTTCATTTATTATCGTTTAATTACACTGCGCAATAAGCAGCATGTCATAAATCGGTCCATTTTAGAGAAAATGAGACTGAACTATTAAAGAAGTCATGATGTATTGTAGCTGTCAGCGGAAAGCCGTAGATATTGATGCTTTTTAGGAGCAGAAATAAAATACCGGGTATTTTATGACTCATTTTTGACTTCAAGCAGAGAGCTTTCAAAGCGCCGTGCCAATATAAACCTCATTTACTTGCCAAGTCATTTAATCTATCCTTATTTAATTGTTATTTATACCCAAGGATTCAATCAAAACTGAAGTCTCATTTGCAGTAATGTCCTGCTTGCAGATTTTTAACTGCTTAGAATCGCAGAACACTATGTACGTGTTTTTTTTTCGTACATCTGGTTTATATCACTCCGTGGAAGTCTATTCTACGTGCATTCTCCACTTTAAAAGGTCCTGTGTTTTATAGCGAGGTTGAGAGTCGAATAAGAATAACATTAGATTGTTAGAAGGGAATTCTCAGACGCTGTACAAGTTACGAACACGGCATATGAGAAAGCATGCAACGATAGTCTTATGAGAAAACATCAGTAAGGAGTAAAAGACAAGACAGCATGTTGTTGTGTTGGACGAATTACTGTGAAGTTGATTATTTTCCTGTAATAGCATGTCCCGAAGTGTTTTATACCACAGAAATCTGCCAGCTGTACCATTTTTAATTCACTGAATAGTATAAAAAGACAGGCCATACTTTATATCCGTTTATAGTTACATTTAATGTCATAGAACATCTACAAGACAAGTTAGTTTCTGTTATTGCTTATGTTATAGCAGCTCTAAACTCCTCAAACTCCTCTGTCCTGAAAACTTTCCCGTGTTGGAAAACTCTGACACTGGAGACCCCTTCCAAAAATGCTAACTAAACATTTCAGAAAAGTTCATCATATCAACATTTATACACAAGCACTAATATAAAACGCTAGGCATTTTATCCGGTGTTGCTCTATTCAGTTCATCTCATTGTACTTTTTATTATATTATATAATATAAAAGTGTGTTCACTGTACAGGGTTGAAAATTCAGTGCTGTTTTTTTTTTCTCAGCAAAAATGAAATTGAAAGCACATCGTCAACGGAGTAAACATCCCCTCTGATCATCTGATCAGAAAACAAAAGTATTTGTGTGCTGTTCGTTCCATAACCACACAGTTTGAGCAGCTACCACATTTTCTAACGTGTGATGTTTCTCAGTATGTCACAGATTTTGAGATCACTCCAAAGAAAGTGGGTTTAGTTCATTTGTTTCCGGAGAAGAGAGAAGGCACAGTTGGGAATTCACCTTCCCTTTATTTGATCTTGTTTATTAAGAATTCACGTTGATTGAGGGCAATGACGCTCGCTATGCAACCCATGCCAGAGAACCAGTCTGAAGGTCCCTGTTTATACTACTCAGTTATTTAACATCCACTAGATGCAGATTCTGTCTCATTATACCATGGTCTATCTGAATACTCGATTCTGCTGGAAGGTGTGCGCTCAAATCTTCGAATGCACAGGTAGTTCCAGTCAGTTTAATCACCGTTTTAAATTAATGCACTGCCTATAAACACTTGTAACCATAGCAACATACAGTTACAGTTGCCTAGATTAGTTAAACTCACATCTTCATTATTGGTAGAGACACAGCACAGGCGCAGGTAATTCACACATGTATAATCTCTCTCTCTCTGTCTGTCTCTCTCTCTCTCTAATAACTATTTATTATAATTCATTCAAATAAATATAATCTCATCGTGCTACTTTATCTCTATATGATTTAGAGTGGACAGAATTCTAGATCTAACGAGCCGTATGTAAAATAATGCAAAAATTAACCAGTACTTTTATCTTTCAGTCAAATTTTACACTGCAAAAATCAATGACAGCTTGCAAGTGACTGGCAAGTGACCATGGTATAAGCGGGATAATCCATGGCTAGGTGTGCATTACTCGATTTTAATTTCTCCACTTTGCTTCAGGCGGCTCTTTGCCTCCGCATCATGCATTAAAATCGAGTAATACACACCTAGCCGTGGATTATCCCTTATGTAACGTTCACATATTTCTTGTCTGAGCCAGACAGGGGAGTATCCTGCGAGATGCACACGCTCATTCCCTCAAGGTCAAGATAGAGACCAAAAGCCCAAAGGGAACACACACATGTATAACAGAGAGTTCTCTCGAGTCAGGAACAGACGTCAATGCATTTTTGTATGCAAAGCACTACTGTGTATTATCCTAGATCTTGAGCCCTCAAAAGACACGAACTGTTCTAACAGTGAATGCACACAGGCACACACACACACACACACACACACACACACACACAGACACACACACACACACACACACACACACAGACACACACTGTTCTCTTATTGTTCTTGTGAGGACCTTCCATAATGCCTACAAATAAATCTAACCCTAATCTTAAGCTCAGTAATGAACAGGAAACATTTAAGGCTTTTTTCAGTTTTTGAAATAAAAGTTTTTGATTTCCTCACAAGATCAGAATTGTCAAAACCTTGTGGGGACCAATATTTAAAAAAAAATCCACACACTCAACTGGGCTAGGGCAGGATAATTGAAAATACTTCATATGGAGACTTTGTAGTGGCAACTAGAATATAATGTTTTTTTATGCCTTCTCCAGATGACTATGTGGATTCTCTTAGCAATATTTAAGAATATTATTCTTGATTTTTAAAGCCACTCCTAATAGACGGACAGAAAAAGGAGAAACTGAATAAAATTTGAAGAGCTATAACTATAAAGCTGTAAATGTATTAGACAGGAACTTGCACAATTCCGCTTACATGTGTAAATAGTGGCTTGTGTTTTCTTGCTAAGTTGTGAAATTCCCTCCAGACGTCACACTTCTGCATTGATATCCAGCAGGTGGAGGGTCAGAGGTCACAGGTGACCGTGATCGAGCGGCTGCAGAGGCTCATCATAGTGGCTGACTGTCAGGTTTATCTGGCCGTGCTGTCCTTCGTCAGACAGGAGCTCTCTGGTTTGTGCTTTTTAATAGTTTATTGAGCTTGTTAAAGGCATATTAAACAGTGGTTTAATGCAGCATTTGTTTTAATGGTTTAAAATGACACGTATTGTTTTCATGATACTTTAAGATCGTCTTGTTCTGTTTGTACAGGATATATTAAAGCTGGCTGGATCCTTCGTAAGGCCTGGAAAATGTACAATAAGTGCTACAATGAGATCACCCGGTTGCAGGAAGCGTGTCAGAGGAGGTGCTCAGCACCACAGGGGGCACTTTCTTTTGCTCAATCCAAACAGAGTCAGAATGCCTCAATGCCTGATCCCACAGCAGCCCGCTCCAGTGAGTGTCCTGAACCTGAATCCAGTCAGGATTGTTCCCTGGCTCCTGTCTCAGAAGGGTCACGTGCTCCCAATCAGCTTAACGACAGCCACAAAGCGTCCTCCACTCGGCCCAAACACGGCATGAAATCTCAGCCGCGGCTCGATTACAGCGTGACCGCGGAGTCTCTGAGTCGACTCAAGGGTTCAGTCAGCTTCGGCTACGGCCTGTTCCACCTCTGCATCTCTATGGTGCCTCCTCACCTGCTGAGGATCATTAACCTGCTGGGATTCCCTGGCTCACGGCAGGAGGGGCTCAGCGCCCTCACGTACTCCAGCGAAAGTAAGGACATGAAGGCCCCTCTCTCTACGTGAGTAGGTGTAAAGAAGCATGCTGGAACAACGTGGCAAAATAAAATTGCACAGAAATTGTATGGTCAGTAGTTGAGTAGCCATGTTTCATTCACACCTAGGTGAAACTTCAAGTTGCTAATTCAGCATTTACACACATGCCAATACACACACGCATACATACAGTATATATACACATCTTAAAATCTGAAACGAGTGTTATTACATCATAAAATATCAGAACCAATCATGTTCAATATGCAAATGCAGCATCAGTTTACCAGGTGAAGGGGGTGGGGCAGATAGGTTTGAAGCCATTTTTATTTGTGTATTCACAGAATCTGTATTTCTTAATAAGGAGGTGCTTGTATGACATTTTTGGCTTTCTAACAACATGCTTTGTAGAACTGACATATCTAGCTGTTTATTATTAAATACATAGACTAACAATGTGTGGCTGTATGGTCTTCAACCGTGATTGTGATGTGTGTGTGTGTGTGTGTGTTTCTCAGACTGGCCCTGCTGTGGTACCACACGGTCGTACAGCCCTTCTTTGCACTGGACGGCACTGAAACAGAGGCAGGACTTCAGGCTGCTAAAGCCATACTTCAGAAGAAAGAAGCTGAATATCCTAACTCCTCACTCTTCATCTTCTTTAAAGGACGAGTGCTGCGGCTCGAGGTAAGAGGATGTTCAAAACCCCAAATCTATTCAAGCGCCCTGCTGTGTTAGCTTTATGGCCATCGCTGAACATTCTCTCTTGTCTGTTGCTGTCAGTGTGAGATCAGCAGGGCTTTAATATGCTTTAATAATGCATTGGAACTGGCTTCAGAACAGAGGGAAATCCAGCACATCTGTCTCTACGAGATTGGTAAGTCACTCTGTACCACTGCAGCTCACACACCTTGTTCATGTTCCTGCACCCTTCCTATTACAGTGACTGACTGACTGTCTTACGGAGAGGCTAACTGACATACTGACTGACTTTCTAAACTGTTTTAAAAGTACCTACTGACTTACTGACTGACTTGTTGACTCACTGACTGATTTATGGACTGACTAAACTGTTGTAAAAAATACTCACTGACTGACATAGTAACTGACTTACTAACAGACAGACTGACTGACTGACTTAAAGATTGAATTACTTACTAAACTGTTTTAAAAGTACCTACTGACTGACTGACCTACTGACAGACTTTCGGACTGACTTACTTTCTAGATGAGTTCTGGAGGAGACTGTTTTAAAAGTGCAAGTGCCTACTGACTCACTGCCTGACTCACTGACTTGACAACTGACTTACTACTGACCGACTGAATTAAGGACATACTGCCTTCCAGACTTAAACTGTTTTAAAAGTAAAAGTACTTACTAACTGAGTTGACTGACTGGCTGATTCACTCACTGATTCACTGACTGAATGACTGACTTGACTGACTTGACTGACTGACTGACTCACTCACTCACTTACTGATTCACGGACGGACGGACTGACGTGAATGGCTGACTGACTGAATGACTGATTGGCTGGGAGATGTACTGATATCAGCTGACTGAGCTACTGACTGAATTGTTGGCTGACTGACTTACTGGCAGACTGACTTACAGACTTGCTTTCTAAACCATTTTAAAAGTCCGATTACTTACTGAATTACTGAAATCTGACAACTTTCAGAGAACCTTCTAAACCTTCTGAAAGAGCATCTTCGACACTCCTAACATCTGAGGTTTACGCAATGCTGATGTGTTGCAGGTTGGTGCAGTATGATCGAGCTGAGCTTCACTGAAGCGTACAGAGCCTTCGAGCGTCTGATGACGGAGTCACGCTGGTCCCAGTGCTACTACTCCTACCTCACTGGAGGTAAGGTGTCTCCGAATAAAAAAAAAAACTTCAATAATAGAGCTGAAGCCAGCGGCATAGCTGAAGAGGGGTACGGTTTTAGATTTAGAAAATTATGTACAGCACAATGAGATCATTTTGGAATCATTTTTATGGTTAGTTCACCTTTCATAATACAACACCGTATAATCACTCGTGATTTCCTGAGCATGTTTTATATTTCAGTGTGTCAGGGAGCTTCAGGTGATCTGGACGGAGCTTGTAGCGTATTGAAAGATGCGGCTCGGCTTTTCAAGAGGAAACACAATCAGATTGAGCAGTTTTCCATGAGGAAGGTAAGTGTAACAACCACAGAGGAAAAACTGTCCACAAACACATCACTGAATATCGGTTTAGCCTTATTTATTAAAGACAAATTGAATTTCTCCAATACTTTAAAACAGATGAACTGTTAACTCATTAATTGTATGTGTGTGTGTGTGTGTGTGTGTGTGTTAATAGGCTGAAGAGTTAAGGAAGC
Source organism: Pangasianodon hypophthalmus (assembly GCF_027358585.1). Lineage (NCBI taxonomy): Eukaryota > Metazoa > Chordata > Actinopteri > Siluriformes > Pangasiidae > Pangasianodon > Pangasianodon hypophthalmus. The sequence continues at coordinate 8,459,609 of NC_069713.1, forward strand.
CCAGACCCACGAAAGAGCGATGTATGATGGCTGCCATCGAGGTTCTGTACCTTTGGAAAGCTCTTCCTAACTGCTCTAACACCAAACTGCAGCTCATGATTGAAGGTTAATCACACAACACTTGTCACTTATTTCTGCTAATGTCCGTGGAAACCAAATGGACACGTGCTGAATTTCAGTTTCTTTATGCATCAGTTCTGCAGCAGATGGACGGCTCGTCGTATTGCGGACTGAAATACCTCCTGATGGGGGCCGTGCACAAAAGTCTAGGGGACAACGCAAACGCAATGCAGGTACAAAGCCCCGAATTAATCCAAACTGTATAAAGTCATAAAGTTAATGTCTGACATACAGTGTGTATATCTGACATCAACCGTTGCATCATGTTTGTATTATGCGTAAATACACATGTACAGTGTAAATGTTTGTTTTTTGTCCACGGCAGTGTTTTCAGATGGCTTTTAGAGATGAAGAAGGGTGTGTCAGTAACTCATACGTACAGCCTTATTCCCTCTATGAGCTGGGATGTGTGCTACTAGAAAACCCTGAGGCAAGTGTGTGTGCGTGTGTGTGTGTGTGTGTATGTATTTTAGTGCAGGTTTTGCAATTCTGACCCAGCAGGCAGATTTGCGTGTGGATTTAAGCACACGCTGAGTTTGTAAAGCTCACGGAAGTATTTGTGTGCCACTGATAAAATATTTAGTGTATCATCATGCGCAGGTGTTTAATCTGGCTGAAGATTAATGTTGTGTTTTGTTCCTGTTTTCAGTCTACAGCTAAAGGAAGAGCTCTGCTTCTTCAAGCCAAGGTACATTAGATTAAACTTAAACTCATTTAATTAAAGTGACCAGTTATTTTATATAATAATAATAATAATAATTATCATTGGAGACCATAATAATAAATAATAATAATAAATTTAATGACTTTGATAGTGGTTATTATCATCAAAGGGGAAAAAAAAAAAGTTATACCCTAATGTAACATTAGGTACCACTGGAGTGGAGGTATTCAAACTCTGGGACTCCCCCTAGTGGGGCGTGATGGAATTTCATATGAAGCGAAGGCGAAATCGAAAATACATATTTTGTGTATATATATATATAAAATATATATATATATATATATTTTAATGACCGTTTCAGATTGACCAACCTTTACACATTTTGTGTAGGAGCTCCACATTTTAATAACAGAACACAAAAATACGCCTAAAGTGCAGTCTTCTTTGTTTCCCCCTAATAAAAACGGAACATGAGCCAGTTGATGTATGAATCCCAAACGATGGACAGTTGTGCAGATGTTTTGAGCTCTTCTGCTGTGCCCTCACTTTCTGTCAAGGCAAATAATTCATTACTGCGATTTTTTTTTATTTTTTATTTTTTTAAGTTCATTAATGCAAGATAAAACTATCAATATAGTGTATGTCCTACACACTACACTACACTATAAACTACCAGTGTAGTGTTCATCGATGTAGTGTATGTCCTATACACTACACTACACTATAAACTACCAGTGTAGTGTTCATCGATGTAGTGTATGTCCTGTACACTACACTACACTATAAACTACCAGTGCAGTGTACATCGATGTAGTGTATGTCCGGTACACTACACTACACTATAAACTACCAGTGCAGTGTACATCGATGTAGTGTATGTCTTATACACTACACTACACTATAAAATACCAGTGTAGTGTACATCGATGTAGTGTATGTCCGATACACTACACTACACTATAAACTACCAGTGTAGTGTACATCGATATAGTGTATGTCCGATACACTACACTACACTATAAACTACCAGTGTAGTGTACATCGATGTAGTGTATGTCCTGTACACTACACTACACTATAAACTACCAGTGTAGTGTACATCGATGTAGTGTATGTCCTGTACACTACACTACACTATAAACTACCAGTGTAGTGTACATCGATGTAGTGTATGTCCTGTACACTACACTACACTATAAACTACCAGTGTAGTGTACATCGATGTAGTGTATGTCCTGTACACTACACTACACTATAAACTACCAGTGTAGTGTACATCGATGTAGTGTATGTCCTGTACACTACACTACACTATAAACTACCAGTGTAGTGTACATCGATGTAGTGTATGTCCTGTACACTACACTACACTATAAACTACCAGTGTAGTGTACATCGATGTAGTGTATGTCCTGTACACTACACTACACTATAAACTACCAGTGTAGTGTACATCGATGTAGTGTATGTCCTGTACACTACACTACACTATAAACTACCAGTGTAGTGTACATCGATGTAGTGTATGTCCTGTACACTACACTACACTATAAACTACCAGTGTAGTGTACATCGATGTAGTGTATGTCCTGTACACTACACTACACTATAAACTACCAGTGTAGTGTACATCGATGTAGTGTATGTCCTGTACACTACACTACACTATAAACTACCAGTGTAGTGTACATCGATGTAGTGTATGTCCTGTACACTACACTACACTATAAACTACCAGTGTAGTGTACATCGATGTAGTGTATGTCCGGTACACTACACTACACTATAAACTACCAGTGTAGTGTACATCGATGTAGTGTATGTCCGGTACACTACACTACACTATAAACTACCAGTGTAGTGTACATCGATGTAGTGTATGTCCTGTACACTACACTACACTATAAACTACCAGTGTAGTGTACATCGATGTAGTGTATGTCCGGTACACTACACTACACTATAAACTACCAGTGTAGTGTACATCGATGTAGTGTATGTCCGGTACACTACACTACACTATAAACTACCAGTGTAGTGTACATCGATGTAGTGTATGTCCGGTACACTACACTACACTATAAACTACCAGTGTAGTGTACATCGATGTAGTGTATGTCCGGTACACTACACTACACTATAAACTACCAGTGTAGTGTACATCGATGTAGTGTATGTCCGGTACACTACACTACACTATAAACTACCAGTGTAGTGTACATCGATGTAGTGTATGTCCGGTACACTACACTACACTATAAACTACCAGTGTAGTGTACATCGATATAGTGTACGTCCTGTACACCCCACTACACTATAAACTACCAGTGTAGTGTACATCGATATAGTGTACGTCCGATACACTACACTACACTATAAACTACCAGTATAGTGTACATCGATGTAGTGTATGTCCGATACACTACACTACACTATAAACTACCAGTGTAGTGCATATCGATATAGTGTATGTCAGACTTAACTATAATTAAATAAGTATCTAGTTAACATCAGTTACTATATTTATTAGGGATGCTACTGAAAAATAGTGGTGGAAAATATTCAAAAACTGCACTTTCGTGTTTTTTTTTTTTTTTCTGAAAGAGAAAAAAGGCTGAACATTTTGACCTCAGGTTAAATAAAAACAAATTAAGCCTACACCAAAGGCTAATCAAACACTTTACAAATAGTTTTAATGCTAAACATAATTGGACAGTGATTTAAAATTGCTCTCCTAAGGAAAAAGTTTGAATATGTTTGTATTATTAGCTTGTAAATTAATAATCCACACTAATCCAGTGATCTGTCGTTCTGCAGGAGGACTTCTCGGCGTACGATTTTGAGAACAGGCTCCACGTGCGAATCCACACAGCTTTAGCTTCACTCACAACAACAGCTCCACAATAACTCCTTTCCGATGTTCTCAGAAATAAGATGTACACGAGCCAGCAAAGAAATCTGAGACAGAAGGAAGAAGGAAGGAGCACAGCCTCAGACTGTTACTGATGATCATGGACTGTTGTTACATAAAATGCTGTTTTTTTTCCCCGAGCGCACTTTATTTTTATTTTAGATACTCGATTAGAAAAGAGAAACGGTCAGTTTTAATGTAGAGTCCTACGTTGTGAAATATCAGGATGGTGAGTCATTGCTCAGTTACTTTTTGGAAAGTCAAGTCACAAAGCACATGATTTCTGATTTTTGGACTGCGTTATGTTTAAATTAGTGCCTGTGAGCTACTCAAAAGCACGACTAATTTAATTTACAGAGTTTATAAAAATAGGTTTAAATTGTTTAGTTATTGCTGGATATAAGAGATTTAAAATATGCGAGTAGTTTTTTTTTTTTCTTTTGATTGTGGTCAGTAGTCTGATACCTGGCCATGCATGTGGCCTTCAAGCATTGTACATCACCACATGCTAAAACGCCACTGAACAAAAAACAATATTGCCAAATCGCAACCAATCACACCTCCTAAACTGCAGGTTGTCTTAAAGGTTTAACATTCACTCATGCAGCTAGCAGTTGGGCAGCTAAACTTTTTTTTTTTTTTTGTCCACATGCCAAAGTCTAAAAAGTGTCTGCTTAGAGATCCTGATATTATTTGGTTGGTTGTAAATCCTGAATTTTTTGTTGTTCTATTAACGAAATCTAAAATAACAACAGAAAGTAAGTTATTTGGATTGTAAATGTCATGGACGGAAGGTATATCACTTAAGATGTATCACTGATTACTGTTACATTTAAGAGGAAACTGCTCTGACTACTCTGCTACCTGTGGTTAGCTAAAACTATCTAACCAGTATATGCAGAAAGAAAATCAGGCCTTTATTTTGCAGTACAGTAAGTACATATTGTTTTAGGTAAGGATGTGGTAATTAATTGTAAGTAGTTTTAGGTGTGTTTACATATAGAATTTTGAGGTACGTAATAATTTCTGAAAAAATGACCAGGTTTGTACAAGAGCACATGGTGCCACAATGCAATAGTTACTCAGATTGTAATTATTTTCATGCAGGACGTAATGATGTGGCGTAATCTTCGATTAATATTTTTATAAGTTGAATATTTTAAGTGTGTAGTGAATAATGTGAAAAATACCAGGTATACTTAAGCAAATAATGCTAAGTAACATTATAGTTGTATCAAACATGCGGAATAGAACACTTGGAGTATTTTTTTCGCATAAGTTACATTATTATATACTTATATTTCCAACTTCCAAAGGATGATCTAAGTATTACAATGTCATTATTGTACCGCAGCACAAAGTACTGTTGTACAAACGGAGTACTTCTCACACTAACTACTGTGTACTTAAAGATCCGGTATGCAAGGTTGTACCAGACATTACTGCATACTGACCTGCTAAATACTACGTAGTTACTGTACTGTTAAATGAAGTATTACTCAAATGGTATGATTGTGTTCAACTGAGTAAACAGGAAATGAAATTCATGCTAACTGGTAAAATGTTGAACTGCAGTATTAGGACTTTAAAGTGCATAGTTACAGTATGGTCTTTACAGATGAAAATATTAACCTGGTGGAGGCAGCTACAGTGTTTAAAAAAAAAAAAAAAAGTTTTAAAAAAGTGTTTTTGGTTTCACCATGCTCAGCAGTAGCATGTACTTTATTATATCAATGCTGTTCTTGACCTTCACTTTGGAAAAATAAACAATGGACATGTTGAGTAAAATTGTGGTTTTGATGCCTCTTAGATGATGTGAACGTCTTTGGAACTTGTAAGAAGGGCTGAGAAAATGTTTATAAAATGGATTTCAGTGACTTTAACCATGGTATGGATGTTGGTGCCAGATGGGCTGGTTTGAGTATTTCAGAAACTGCTGGTCTCCTGGAAATTTCACACATCAACAATCTTGAGTTTAAAAAAGGATGCTGTGAAAAACAAAAACCATTGAGTGAGCGACAGTTCTGTGGGTGGAAACGTCTTGTTGATAAGAGAGGTCAGAGGAAAATGGCCAGATTGGTTTGAGCTGCCAGGAAGGATGTAATAACTCAAATAATCACTCTTTACAAACGTGGTGAGCAGAAAAGCATCTCAAAATGCACAACACGTCCATCCACTTTCTGTACCGCTTATCATGCGTAGGGTTGTGGGGAGCCTGGAGTCTATCCCAGGGGACTCGTGGGAAACAGCCTGGATGCCAACTTATCTCAGGGCACAATCACATACACACACTCATTCACACACTATGGCAGTTCAGAAATGCCAGTCAGTCTACAACGCACGTCTTTGGACTGAGGGAGGAAACTGGAGTACCCGGAGGAAACCCTGAACCACGGCAAGAACATAGAATTGAATAGAATTATACATTAAGGATAGTAGCAGTATAACAGCAGGAAGTGGTAGTTCACTGATTAAGCTTCTGCTCTGGAAGGCTGTGAGTTTAAATCGGCGCACTCGCACTGGAGTGGGTGTCACCTGTTCTGTTTTGGACAGAAGTGAAGGAGTTTTGGGGCAGAAGAGCAGGTTTAACACACACGCTGATGTGAAAATAATCATACTGAATGTGATTTAAAGTTATTCAGCATTATGAACAAGCCTGCAGACTTTACTCAGTACATATAGCACACATCACACATACACAGCTTCTCTCTGTAGTGTTATTGTGATTCAGAAGCACTAAATCATAATGGACTAGTTTTCATACTTATCCCTTGATTTTATATATATATATATATGAGGTTTGCAATGAATTTTGGAAGTAGTAAAGGACCTGTAAAGAAAACAGTAGAGAAAACAAAGCTGAAGTATAGGACTGTGTGAGAAAAGTTACTTTAATTCTACACAAATTACAAGCATCACCAACAATATTACAAAAAAAAAATGGTCCATTATCTTACCTAATAAGTCTTTACACCAAATATAATAATATAATACAGCTTGTAGAAATGTAAATCAGGTGGTAAACATTACAATGGTCAAAGTTACAGTACAAAACCTCCATTTCACTTATCATAAAAGACTTAAATATTGCGTGTATAAATAGTGTGCAAACGAGACCAGCTAGTAAATAAATAGGTGGTATTACGCTTCAGGTCAATAAGTGAATTCATCCAATTAGAAGATACACGTAGATCTTTGTGTTCAGACAAATATCATCAGACAGCCTCTTGGAACTGAACAGTTTAGCTTTACCTCTTTCCACATTTATATAAATATGAGGCAAGTATATGACTTTTGTATCTAACAGTGGAAACATAGCTATTAGATAGGGGACTACAGGATGTAGTTGGGAAACACTGACGTAGAACACTATAATTACTCATGATTTCTGGTCTTACTCTTAAATCCTACAGCAGTGGAAATGACTTCACTGTGGAGAAGGCACTCTCAGGTTAGCTGGACACTCTCGCATGTTTACAGGTCCGAATACTGCGGAGAGCTTCTCGAACACCACCACATCCCTGTTAAAGACCATGTTTTGGAGACATCCAACGTAGGATTCAGTAATAGGGAGGAATGGGAGCCTTCGATGATCTGCAATACAGAAAAAATAATGATGACATACCTTAATATGTTTATGCTAACACTTAGTATTCATAAGGTTATATGACGCCTACATAAGCCCTTCATGCGAGTGACACAATTCAGCATTTTCATGGAGATTTATAAAGGCTTACTCCAGGCAAGAGTCTTTATGACAGCTTTCATAATTATATGTATATTATCATAACAACTGATTTTGGAGCTTATTGTATATCTGGTATGTGAGTCACATAATGATCATTTCAAACATCGAAAACTAAATTCGCTCTAATTAAGAGGCTTATACAATACACATTACGCTCATTCATGTGTCATGGCATAGTCATAGGTGTTAGAAACATCTTATGAATAATAGAATTCAACTCATTTTACTAAAAGGGCAAGAGAAAATACACATAACGGCGCTACGCCATGGCATTGTGACATTACTAAACTCTTATGAACAAAAATACATGTAAAGTTGTCATGAGGTTCTGACATCAATGTGTTATAACAACCTTATGTCAACAGACATCTATGTCTCGGGTATTAGTAATATTAGTAAATTTATTTTCATGATATTACTAATAAAATATTTTATAGAAACTGACAATGCAAGTGTTGAATCAAATAATAATAATAATAATAATAATAATAATAATAATAATAATAATAATAAATGCATACTTTATGTAAAATGCTCATGAAAATAAATGTATACAACAAACAATGGTGAATAATGCAACACATTACTAATAAAACAATACATTTTATAGAAACTACCAAAAGTGTTTAACCAAAAAGGTTTTGCTGCAAAATAAATAAATCAATAAATTTGCACTATTATTTGGCACACTATTATTTCACACATTGATTGGGGAGGGTCTTGGGGAACATTCTGACCAAATTTGGGCCAAGTGCTGCTGATGCTTTAGTGCCACTATTGGGTCAAATTTGGGTCTAATTTGGAAGTACTTTTATGGTTATAACTTTTGAACCATGTGTCCAAAATTTAAAAGCCAGACAAGATGAGTTCGACGCACCCTATGATGTCAACTTCTGCCTAATTATATTTTCTGCCATCTTAGATTTTGTCAATTTTTTTTTTTTTTTTGTTACTCCTACAATTTTTGTCCAATCATCAACAAATTTGGCCCATATCATCGTTAGAGTAAGCCTCATAAAAGTTTTCAAAAGAATTTTGATACACCAAACGGTTTGCCTGTAATGGGCCAACAAATCTGACAGTGAAGCCATCAAACAGGAAGTGAGACTGTATCTCAGCAACAACCTTGCACACTGACACAAATCCTGTTAGGCGTCTTCAGAACCATGCCCTGAGGCTATTCAACATTGTGGCAGTGCCACTTACTGGCCAAAAGTTACAATAACATGCCAAAAATGCTTCCATCCAAGTGCCTTTTTTGTTACTCCTCCTCCAAATTTTGTTTAATCTTCACCAAATTTGGCTCACATCATCTTAAGACCTGAACAAGAATTATCAAAGCAACTTTGATATTCAAAACTGTTCACCCATACCAGACTGGCACATGCCTCAAACAGGATGATAAGCTGTATCTCAGTAACACATTTGCATATTGTCATTAGACTTGACCTTCAGGACCTTGCCCTAATGTCCCCAAAATGTTTAATGACTGCACCATCTGTGGTCAAAAACTGTGACAACTTCCATAATTTTCCTAGTTAAATTTTAATAACTTGTCCTAAATTCACAGTTCTACATTCCCATGATTCCTTAGGAGAGGCTGAAGTGAATGCTCATCGGCATCTGAATTCCAAGAGTACTTCCTGTTTGCCAGTTTGAAATTCATTGAAACTTGTCTTACAAAAGTTATGAAATGATTTTTGATATTTTATAGTCTTCCTTATTTTATATACTTGAGTCTCTTTGCCTAAAGTTATGGCTCTGCTTTCCTGTGATTGCTTAGGCAACAACTGGAACACATCTGTGAATGTGCAGCTCACCAAGTCTGGGTACTTGGCCCCTGACAATGATCTTTGCAGCTTTAATTATGATTATTATGATGATGATGATGATGATGATGATTATTTTTATTATTATTATTATTATTATTATTATTATTATTATTATTATTATAAATACTTACGTAATGTAAAGTGCTCATGAACATAAATTCATAAAACAAACTTTTCTGGATTTTGAATAGTACACCCCTTTACTAATGAGTATTAATCTTTTTAATCCTCTTACAATTACCTGGAACGCCGCCCACGTAAACAGGGAATCTGTCCTTGGTAGGAGAAGACAAGCTCGGGCCGATGGTATACCTGCCCTCTGTGTCCACGTGCATCTCTACCACATTGTTCCGCTGGATAACTAACAGAAGGGAACAATAATTTGATCAGAAATCAGAATCGTAAAAATATAGAGAACCTTTCCATTTCTCATGTGCTAATATGATATTATTAATGATATTAATCCGTAGACAGTTATTGTTTCAGATGGAAGGATTTACCTGCGATTCTGTGGAACATGCCGTCACACAGAGACTGATTTGGCTGAACAGACACACTGAATCCTCCTCCGCCGTTACTCACCTGAGCCACCACCTGCAAGTCAAAGATCAGCGCTGTTCAGAACGTAACCCTCCTCCAGAGATTACTCATTCTTTCTTGTCTTGTCTTTCCATTCTTTCCTACCATCTCTATTCCTACATTCTTGATGAGGTGTTTCAGTGACAGGTTTCCCATTCAAGGCTGTGTTTTTACACATTGTTGTGTGAAAGAAGGCCAGCTATTGTTCCTCCAGAATGCAGTAGGAACACGCTCAGTTTATATATTGTGGCTACACTCATGGGCTATTTTATCTTGGTTATTTGTAGGTGGACAGTCACTGCATTCATCAGTGGAAAGGAACCATCAGTGAACTGATATAAGTTATCGTAAGTTTACTTGATAAAAGATCCAATGTGTTCAGACAAGAGGTACACTGACAACTGTGCATATGTTGCATGCTGTATAATAAACAAAGGAAGAGCTATTATGTAAGAAATACAAGTAAAACACTTCAGGACATGCTGTTATAGGAAAATAATCAACAACAGTTTGTTGTAATGCTCTGACATGATACAGAGTTACTGTTACCACACTGTAGTTGATTATTTTCCTATATGATCGAACTGAGGCAATCTGGAAGCTAGTTAACTTTGAGCCATAACATCCTGATTGGGGTCTAAATTTATAAAAAAGAGCTCACCTCTCCTTTCCTCATGAACACTGTGAGATGATGGTCGGAGTTTCCGACGTGCAGCAGGAGACCGCTCTGATTACTGGGACGCATCTCGAACACGAGCTCAAACTTCTGGCTCACTACAAATGATTCATCTGCACAAAGACAAGAAGTAACCCCTGTGTCACAAAAAGCTTTCTGTATGACGTGTCACATTGAAACAGTCGGATTTGCCTCATTTTATTCTAAAATATTTATTTGATTATGTTTGATGGGTACAAATCAACAACCCAAAGCTATACCAAATTAATGTGTCTACAATTGTAGGAATTAATTATACAGTGAAGTGATGGAAGAGTTTGACCAGGACTCACTAATGATGACGTGAGCTCCTTGGCCTGAGAAGTACGCCCCGCTTTCCATCTGCCCCTCAAAGCACAGACCCACACCACGATTCACTGCTGGTGCTGCCATCGCTGAGCCGTTCATCCTGAAATTGCGGACACACCCGACCACACCGTGCACCGGCAACATCTTCCACTAGAAATTAGAAATGAGCAAATATGTACGATTTTCCCCGTTGCAAAACCCTTTATTAATTCAGCTAGTCATTTTAACTCTTTTGTAACTACTAAATAGTGTGTGTTAAATCACCTTCAGATCAGCGTGTGTGTGTGGTGGAGGGCTGCCCAGGTAAACAGCTGTGCTCAGCTGGATGGACGAGCTCTCTCCTGGATTCAGCACACCGTCCTGGGCCCTCAGACCGTCAATCACCAGACGAAACCTGCGCTTCTCCAGACTCAGTGTTATCTGCCAGGAGATCATTAAGAGTCCCCATTCACATGGTTAACCTTCTGACCAGTTACTGAACTCTCTCCTAAACTTTTTTTACTATCTAGCCTTATAGATTAGATTAGCTTTTCTCAATTATCATGACCCCAGATCAATCTCATTTTGATTCAAAGATAAAAAAGTATACTGTAATGTTTAATATGAAAGCTAAAATGGCTGATTTTAAAGGTAAAACGCAATAGAAAAAATATTTCGTTATTAAATTGACTAATACATGTGATAAAGATTATTGATTTGCACTTCAGCTGACTCTCGGCTCATTTTGAACACCATGTGTGCTCTCGTAATTTGTAATTTTGAAAAGAGTTGAGAAATTCAGTGTGTATTAATAATAATTAATAAAGATTAATAAACTGAAGGGGCACCTTCTGTATATATGAGCCAAGGAAAGAAATATAAAAGATAAAAATCTCACAGAGGATGAGAATATAGGCTCATCATTTTTAGAGCCTTCAAGTTATTATTATTATTATTATTATTATTATTATTATTATTATTATAAATTTCACCGGAGTGACATATTTAGTGAACATCTAAAAAACTGAGTGGTAAAAAAATGGCAGAAGTCTAAGGCTGCACTTGAGGCCTGGAAAATCCCGTCTCCAGATGGGGTTCGATAATGTGTGAACATTTTTGGACCAAAATGTGTTTGAAAATCCCACTGCATCTGTGGATTTTAAATGTCACACTGATCTTTTGTGCCACTCCACCAAGTTTAGCACAACGCATTAATTTCTGACAATTAAATACTAAAAAAAATGTCATGAGCCTAATCAAAATAGCAACTCGTCAACATTAATGAAAATAGAGCCTTTTGTCTTTATGGCCTACTGTTAGCCCCAGTAGTTATTCACCTAGAGTCCTTCTAAAGTTCAGTTAAAATTGAATTATTTTTCTGTTTAATTACTCGTATGAAATTACATAACTAACCACTTCAGTTTTACATTTATGGGTCAGTATTAAATATTGCTGATTTATGACAATCCTACTGAGTTCTTCTTCCTGCTGGAAAGTTCCCTATCAGTACTCTTTCAGCAGCTCAGAACCCTTAAACACCAAAAGAAAAAAAACTTACGAAAACACGTTTTCTAAGATTGTACTTGTAAAGATGAATTCTAACCGTGTGCCACTTTCCATCGTTGTACTTCTCCCTGTTAAAGATTTCCCTCTGACGGTCAACTGACAAACGGATTCTTCCTTTGGACACATAAAGAGCCAGGTGGTACTTTTCCTGCTCGGCAGGAACGTAGAACAGCAGACCCTCTGCCGACTTCGTCCTGACATCTAAGGAAAAATAGGGCCTGTGGAGCAATTAATGCATGAGACAACACTCTGTCAACACTTGAATCCCACCATGATCTATTGACGTTGTTATGAACATCTGTATGTCGCAACATGTTGAGTGTTAACAGGAAGTGAACTCACCTGTGTGTGAGAGCTCTAGACGGCATGGTGTAGCTCAGACTGCTGGAAGCACCTGCGAGGTGAAAGGAATGTGGGATCGGAGTCGGGAGGAAGCAGCCAGAGACTCTGTCATCCTTTATCTCTTCTTTGCCGTCCTATAAACAAAACACGCGCATGAGCTTTGCGCTCAGGTTGAGCGTCCTTTCAAAGTTTATTTAAAAATTCTTCAGTCCAGCTGTGAATGTGAAAGTTCCGATATTTGATAAGGTTTATTCAGACAAACCAAATACAGTTTTTAGGATAAAAAACAAACCGTGATTCAGAATATAGAATATAGAAATATGTGACTGACTCTCATGGAGGAGTCGAACCTCTGACCTGTAGGTGCCACATAACCATGGCTTTGTTTTGAGCCAGCAATAACGTTAGTGTCCTGAATGTTAGTGTCCTGAATGACCGAACCACAAGCGGTCTAAGTACTAAGTAACTGGGTAACTGATGTCATGGTTTTTTATCAGTGCTGCAGTGTGATCTGTTCACTCAAACCACATTCAGTGGAACGCCAAAACTGGAAAATACATCATCATTGTGGGACATGGCTAAGGAGAGTGCTCCCATTCATTCATCTTCAGTAACTTCTTTTTCCTGGTCAGTGTTGCAGAGTCTGGAGTGTGTGAAGCTAATACCTGGAATTCATCCTGGACAAGACCAGAAGCTGTGATGTGAGAGGGAAAGCTGTATCGAGTGCAGGACTGTCTCTAATGTCTGCTCAAAAAGTTGCCAGAATAACCACTGTTCTTCTTTAATAAAGTCTTTAAAGTGGGTCTAAAAAGTCGCTAAGTTGGCCACATTGCCAGCTTCTCCTACTTACCTTTTATAGCGTCCTGGCTCCGCCCACTGGCCCTCCCACTACACAGATTCTAGAAAGTTCTAACTGCTTAGCAAATTGGTTACGTAGCATTTCAAGCAACTTCTATATGGAATATCAACAGAAACCCGAACTAGCTTTACACTCTTGAAATGGACAGAAATGATCACATTATCGACAATCAACAATTATTTTATCTCATAATCATAAACACAAACTACTACCATGAATTACATTTAGCCAAAAAGACAAAAAGGTTTGTTCTTAAATATCTCTTGCCAGAGCCTGCTTTTCATTCTTCTGTAGGATTTTTTGTCAAGGTACAGTCAGGCTTTATAATATCAAATAATGTGCTACATCCCAAAACCCAAACCTATGACTCCTGCTGTTGTCATGTGGCATACAGTTAGCCTGGAGAAGCTCTGATCTGCGTAGTTTAGTGTTTTCCTGCTAAAATAAATTCTATACTGTAGATCTTTCCTTCTAACACCTCTAACTGATTAATTGGTTCAGGAAGGTTACAGCAGGAAAATCAAAATATATGAAATATCATATTATATAAAGGGACTCCTGAACCAGGGTTGGGAATCACCAGGTATTGAAAGGTTATGTTGTGTGTGATTAACAAATCATTTGTAGCTACAATCAGTTTCAGAATGAGTTTTGTATAGTCATTGTCTGAACACTTAAACACACACACACACATTCACCCAATCATTCACACCTAGGGGCAATTTAGCATAACCAATCTACCTATCTGTGTGTTTTTTGGAAGCGGGAAGAAACCGGAGAACCTGAAAGAAACCCATGTGGACACGTGGAGAAGATCTGAACCTCCACTCAGACAGTAATCTGAGCTCAGGATTAAACTCAGGATCCTGGAGCAGTGAGGCAGCAACGCTATAACGATATAGCAGTCAGTCTTTTCCTTACCAGACCCTTTTTTTCTTTTTTCAGTCTCTGTCCCGAAGACTTTCCCATGTTGGAAAACTTAAAGTTTTACAGCTTTACCTCTGACTTTTAGAAAGCGATCACGCTGGAGACTCCTTACATATATGTTAAATAAAAATCTCATTACAGAAACATACTATACTATAGAAATATAAACATGTGATTTGTTTTACTGTCTGAACTTCTGATATAAAAAATTAATCAAAACCTGCTGACCAGTCAGATTAGTGAATTCAACAGCACCGTAGTATAATTCCTTTTGTTACCTTGCTTTTTAAGTTTCATTCAATTTTAATCATGTTAAACCATTCTCAGTTTAGCATTACGCCCCATACTTATGACTGAAGTATGGGGCATAATGCTGATTCCTGGATTAGCCCAAATATTTGGGCTAATTTCTATCTTTACAAGTGTCACAGTACCATGTATGCTGATCTGGATGCTTAAAGTCTTTTGGGAAATTATACCATGAGCATGTTATTGCAATTGGTAGAAAGTATAAATGTATCCATGATGAGTTTGTTCAGCTATACATGCTATAAATCTGTCTGACACAACACACACTCACACATCTTACTATCCATGTGAGGACCTTCCAATGACATGACTAATTCTATATTATATTGGAATCCAAATCTAACAGTAATATCAGTAAACAAAAAGAAACCTTTTGGCTCCCTTAGGTTTTTAAATAAAAAAAAAAAAAAATGTGAGGACCTTTTTTTTTTTTTCTTTCTAGTCAAGACCAGCCAAATGTCCCCACAAAGTAAACACTGTCAGATACTTCTATCTTTATGGGGACATCTGGTCCCCACTAAGATATAATACATATCCCCATCCCCCAAACACACACAAACAAGCACACACACACACACACACACACTTGGTAAGACTTAATGTTAAGAAGTGTGAGAAGACATGGATTATGAGAATATTAGCATGTTGATTGAATGGGGAAAAAAAGGAACAAATAATTCCCTCATTAGGTGAGAACTTGGTTAGAGTGTTTATTAGTAGTCCTTTATGTGAAACACACTGGTATTGATATTGACACTCGTACAAACAACAGAAACAAAAAGAAAATTCCAGAAAAATGTTACTTTTTCTCCTCTAAATGGCTGTGTTTATATACAGGTTAGGAATGGGAGAAATGTATATGTATCAGTGGAAAATGTTTACTAATGATAAAAATGTTCATGCAGGATGAGATTAGGCGTCTGGTTAGGCGAGTGCTGGTCTAAGATGAGACAAGCTGACACACATCTCCCTGTTAGTCCACTCTCTCAGGATCGTCTTCATCACTGGAAACAAAGCACACAACACACACACGTGAGCACACGACCTAGCAGCTTCAGTGCACACATGGACGGCATTCGCTGAGGCACAGCAATGTCGCACTATAATCGCAAACGGAAGTCTGTAATGAACACCGGGAACCTGTTTTAGCAACAAACAGTTGCTTAGTTATAGTAATAATATGCGTATATTATTTTCATAATGTAATTAATTACTTATAATAAAAAAACTCTATACAGTAAATGCATTACTATAATGTTTTGTTTTTTTTTTGATTATTCTCCTAGAAACTTCATCTAACTTCTTCTGTGAACTTTAAACCATCACAACATCAGACCATACTGAATGTATTTCTCGGATTTTTGATATTCAACACTTGCAGTCAAATTTGAAATTCGCCAAACAGGAAGATCTCAGTAAAACCTTGACGTATTGACACCAAACTTGGCACACATGTTCAGCAACATGACCCGATGTTAACAAACAAGTTTCACTTGCAGCTCCTGTGAAAACTGGAAGTGAGGCAACATCTCAGCAATGGCTTGACGTATTGCCATCAAATGTAGTATACCTCCTTGGGACGAAGAGCTGATGGTCCCATTGGCTTCTGATCTTCCTCATTCACTAAATGGCTGGGGTCAGGAAGTGCTTGGTCCCTTAATCGCTGCCTGCAGCTATATTTATACTTGGTATTATTGCTCTGCCAAAATCCTAGCTACTACTCAGTGCAAATAATTTAGTCAAAATAAGTTATGGGGTTAAATCTCTTGTTTTTATTTTCGTCTTTCAGTACTTTTAAATAAAAGCTCACCCATATTGTGAGATTTAAATCCTCTTCCACCATATTTTCTCTTTGACATGTTACACAGGGACATTTAACTGCACTCACTGCACACATCCTTAACTATACATAACATTTTCTGCGTTTTTGTATCCTTTTTATAACTGGACTGTATTTAGTCACCATATCATTGTTCTCTGTGCACTTGAGAAAGAGTACTCTGAAAGAGTGCAGATGCTTACCTTCTTCCGGTTGGCCCACATGTTCTCAGGCTGACGCTCGGACGTGCACTTATCCAGCACCACGTCGCCCGTCGAGGAAAAATCACTCAAGTCCTCTGGCTGGTACAAAGCATCGGACCTGCAAAACATAAAAGTTTGCATTATGTTGAACATAGAATTATTATTAATATTATTATAGTCTACGCTTGGACACTGTAAACTAGTGCACGGCACAAACAGATAAGAAGAAAGAGTGATGGGGTGGAACTGATGGTAACCTTCTCAGGTAGACGTTGGATATGCAGCCTGTGAAGGAGCCTGCGCCCAGAGTGACCTTATCGGAGAGGAATCTGAGATTGGGAGACTGTGTGATATCTTCTCCTTCGTCGACTTCGTCAATTCGGACCTCCAGTCTACAAGACAGGAGACGTTGAAGATATGAAGTGAAAAAGACTGATCATACTTTCTATATATAGATGGTGACAAATTAAGTAAAGAAACCATGATGCTTTCAGGGAGTTGTCCTGTATTATTATAATTAAGTAATTAACATAATAATCATGCTCTGTGCTATGTATAAAAATACCCAGCAGGCCAAGTTGACCTTGATTCTGCAAGGATATGGCAAAAAAAAAAGATCTAAATGACTTTGAAAGAGGATTCATCATTACGGCATGGGTGCGGAAGCTTCAGTCACAAAGTCTGCTCAACTGGCTGTGTTGCAACAAGTACTGTGACTAAACTGACATCCATACTTAAATCTATCAGAAAGATATTTAACGTCGGAGATGATTGTGCATTAATGCATTAGAATCTATGCCTATGCACACTGAAGCTGTTCCGGTGGCTCGTGATGACCCAATAGTCGTACTAAGACATGTTATGTTGGTTTTTCCTTTAATTTGTCACCAATCTGTATATATAAATAAAAAGGTTCTCCTCCTACAGTCTATAGGTACGGTATATACTATACTATACTCTATATTTACCTTCCATCCTTGCTGATGACAGTAACGTAATGCCATTCTCCATCTTGGTACTGTTTTTTGGATCTCCAAACACGGTTCTGGTACTTCACTACCACATATCCGTCCACCATCGAGAGCCCGATCTCTTTGCTCTATATCAGAAATCAGAGGAGAACAGCACTTTCAGTTGATTTGTTTCAAGGATTTTACACTCTTATACACTCAAATGTTTTATGAGCATGTTGTTTAGCCCCATGCCTTACTACACATCCCTCATCCAATGTCTTCTGCTTTTTGCTTTGCTTAAATATTTGCAGTGTATAAGTGGACTAATCCACCAACATTTACTGTATAAACGTCACTCCAGTACTGCAACATACTAACAGGTGACAACAAGCTCTGATTCCACTACTAAGATCTGTTTTACAAAATGCAAAAACTTTACTTCTTTAATAGTAATTATTCAATAATTTATTAAAATAGTTTTATCAGTTTGAGAAATCCTGAAATAAAATATGAATACATGAGCATCCTGTTCATTTACCATTCATCTTCTGCTTTAACCACATTATTTTATTTAAATTCCAAAGTATAATTGTTCACCTAATTGTTAAATCTTCATCTTTTACTGACTACTACTGATACAGACTCCATTAAAGTCAGTGCAATATTATTACACAGAACCGAATACATGGTAATGAACTTTATTGTATATACTAACCATGTATTTATACATGAATATGGACATTTAAGGAGAGAACTCACAGCCTGTTTGTTCTGCAGCAAAAGGCCGTCCTTCTCGGTGCTCTTGAATCCAAGCGAGAGCGTCAGAGCTCCATCCAGACTGAAGCCTGTGGGCGGAGAGTCCAGTGACCCACCCGCGCTGAACTCCGCATTCCTCAATGCCTGTAAAACGATAAAAAGGCCATAATGATTGATTATTTACAACTATTCTACAGCAGTAGCACAGCATGCTGGTCCTTGTTTCCTTTTTTATTAAAAAAATGCTGTTATTTAACAAAGAAAAATATATAAACATTTCTGTAAGGAGACTTTTATTTAATATTTTTGGAAGGAGTCTCCAGGGTCAGTGCTTTGTAACAGTCAGAGGGAAAGCTTCAACTTTTCCACAGCAGGAAATTCCTCAGGACAGAGGCCTACTACAGCTACTACTACACCTATTACACCAACAACCGCTATTACAACAACTAACACAACAACTACAACAATAACTACTGCTACTATAGCTACTAAAACTAACTACAGCCACTACCACAACTAGTTCTATGACTACCACAACTACCACCACTACTACTACAACTACCTCTACAACTACAGCTACAATTTGTATAAACTCACCAGTATCTTGCTGCTATAGCTCCGGCCAACGCCCACTTTATTCAGTTGAGATGGAGTTTTGCCACCAGCGTTCAATTCCTTCACATAGCCCCTCAGCGGGGGCACAGTGATGTTGTATCTATAAGAGGAATACAGTGATAATAAAGCAGACTTTTATTACAAGAATACTAGTAACCTGGTGGAATAGAATACTAGCAACCTGGGGGAATAGAATACTAGTAACCTGGGGGAATAGAATACTAGTAACCTGGGGGAATAGAATACTGGAATAGAATACTTGTAACCTGGTGGAATAGAATACTAGTAACCTGGGGGAATAGAATACTAGTATCCTGGGAGAATATAATACTAGTAACCTGGTGGAATAGAATACTAGTAACCTGGGGGAATAGAATACTAGTATCCTGGGAGAATATAATACTAGTAAACCTGGTGGAATAGAATACTAGTATCCTGGTGGAATAGAATACTTGTAACCTGGGGGAATAGAATACTAATAACCTGGTGGAATAGAATACTAGTAAACCTGGTGGAATAGAATACTAGTATCCTGGTGGAATAGAATACTTGTAACCTGGGGGAATAGAATACTAATAACCTGGTGGAATAGAATACTAGTATCCTGGTGGAATAGAATACTAGTATCCTGGTGGAATATAATACTAATAACCTGGTGGAATAGAATACTAGTAACCTGGGGGAATAGAATACTAGAATACTAGTATCCTGGGGGAATAGAATACTAGTAACCTGGGGGAATAGAATACTAGAATACTAGTATCCTGGGGGAATAGAATACTAGCAACCTGGGGGAATAGAATACTAGAATACTAGTATCCTGGGGGAATAGAATACTAGCAACCTGGGGGAATAGAATACTAGCAACCTGGGGGAATAGAATACTAGTAACCTGGGGGAATAGAATACTAGTAACCTGGGGGAATAGAATACTGGAATAGAATACTTGTAACCTGGTGGAATAGAATACTAGTAACCTAGGAGAATATAATACTAGTAAACCTGGTGGAATAGAATACTAGAATACTAGTATCCTGGGGGAATAGAATACTAGTAACCTGGTGGAATAGAATACTAGTAACCTGGTGGAATAGAATACTAGTATCCTGGTGGAATAGAATACTAGTAACCTGGTGGAATAGAATACTAGTATCCTGGTGGAATAGAATACTAGTAACCTGGTGGAATAGAATACTAGAATACTAGTATCCTGGTGGAATAGAATACTAGAATACTAGTATCCTGGTGGAATAGAATACTAGTATCCTGGTGGAATAGAATACTAGAATACTAGTATCCTGGTGGAATAGAATACTAGTAACCTGGTGGAATAGAATACTAGAATACTAGTATCCTGGGGGGAATAGAATACTAGTATCCTGGTGGAATAGAATACTAGAATACTAGTATCCTGGTGGAATAGAATACTAGTAACCTGGTGGAATAGAATACTAGAATACTAGTATCCTGGTGGAATAGAATACTAGAATACTAGTATCCTGGTGGAATAGAATACTAGAATACTAGTAACCTGGTGGAATAGAATACTAGAATACTAGTATCCTGGTGGAATAGAATACTAGAATACTAGTAACCTGGGGGGAATAGAATACTAGTAACCTGGTGGAATAGAATACTAGTATCCTGGTGGAATAGAATACTAGTAACCTGGTGGAATAGAATACTAGAATACTAGCATCCTGGGGGGAATAGAATACTAGTAACCTGGTGGAATAGAATACTACTATCCTGGTGGAATAGAATACTAGTATCCTGGTGGAATAGAATACTAGTAACCTGGGGGGAATAGAATACTAGAATACTAGTAACCTGGGGGGAATAGAATACTAGTAACCTGGTGGAATAGAATACTAGTATCCTGGTGGAATAGAATACTAGTATCCTGGTGGAATAGAATACTAGTATCCTGGTGGAATAGAATACTAGTAACCTGGTGGAATAGAATACTAGAATACTAGTATCCTGGGGGGAATAGAATACTAGTATCCTGGTGGAATAGAATACTAGAATACTAGCATCCTGGGGGGAATAGAATACTAGTAACCTGGTGGAATAGAATACTAGTATCCTGGTGGAATAGAATACTAGTAACCTGGTGGAATAGAATACTAGAATACTAGCATCCTGGGGGGAATAGAATACTAGTAACCTGGTGGAATAGAATACTAGTATCCTGGTGGAATAGAATACTAGTAACCTGGTGGAATAGAATACTAGAATACTAGTATCCTGGGGGGAATAGAATACTAGTATCCTGGTGGAATAGAATACTAGCAACCTGGTGGAATAGAATACTAGAATACTAGTATCCTGGGGGGAATAGAATACTAGTATCCTGGTGGAATAGAATACTAGTATCCTGGTGGAATAGAATACTAGTAATCTGGTGGAATAAAAATCAATTTAGATTTCTGTAAAGCTGCTTTGGGACAATGCACTATATTAATAAAATTGAATTGAATTGAGTCTTTCTTTTAACTATTATATGAAGACTTGCCAAACTAAATGCGGTCACAAAGTATTGTACAGGATTTGACTCAAGCTTATGTGGTTCACAGTAAAAATAAAAATAAAACAAACAAACAAAAAAAAAGACAAACCTCCTTCTCAAATCTGAGGGTATGCCACCGATGAAATAGCTGTCAAAATTAGCATAAAAGTATGGACCGTTCACCAACTCCTGGGTTTTTAGCCGGACCCGTGTAACATTAGTTTTACCGTCAAAGAACACCCTGAGCTCCCCGTTCTAAAGAAAGGAGAAGAAACAACAACAACACAATGAAACAAAGTGCAAAATTCAGGAAAGTGCTCTGAGTATGCAAAATATAACCAAGTGCATTTATTCTTTATTTCACATCGGCGTCTTGAAAATGAAAACATACCACCCATAGTATCATGCACTGATGATAAAAAGGTATTAGCATTATGGCCTACCATATCCTCCGGCCTGCTGCTCCTCCTGGTCTCCAGCTGCTTGTCTCCAACTCTGCCACGCAGCACCACGTAGCCATTCTCAAGAGTGATGAGGTAGTATGAGTTCTGCAAAACAGAAGGCAAAAAAAACAAAAAAAAAACATAAGGTTATGGGGACACAACGTTATTAAACGCAAGTAAAACTAAGAGTACTACAATAGAATTGCGATGTAGAGATGCTTAACTGAGCTATTACCATCTACTACAAATTCCACATTTCAGTTCTATACCAAAACACCTGAAATATTCAACAATTGCTCTGGAAGTCTCATTTTTTTTTTTTTTTTTTTTTTTTAATTTTATTTAATTTTTTAAATGTTTTTATTTTTTTTTTTAACACTCATGTGCTTTGTAAACAGCATGTGAGCAATATGACTGAAAATCAGGACAGGTATCGCAGGCAAAAATGATCTATTATATTGAAATTATTATTTTTCATCTCAAGTATTTATAGAAAAAGGAATTATTAATAAAAATACTTTATTTGTATAGCTATTCCATTAATCCATTAATTACCCTGAGCAATAATTTTTTTTTAAGTCTTTTCATATTAAATCACCTACCAAAGAGTTTATTCTTAATTGCTAAATGTTTCCTCAATGTTTTCCCAAAACATAATTTTCCACAGAGTACATCTTGTCATTTCATATATTTTAAATAATTTAGATTTTAAAACATTTTTTTAGTAAGTCAAAATTTGTTATTCTGAGTGAAAAGCATTTGTTGAGAAATGAATCTTTGTAATATGCAAATTGCGTATTTAATCACCAGTTGCATCATTTGCAGTTTTTTATTACATGTTAAAAATTTACACAATATCTTCTGTTAATTTAGATTCTCACATTTCACATTTTATTAAATTAAGAAAAAAACAAACTTTTTAGGGTGTAGTTCCTGGCCATAAAACGGAAATAAATCAGAATTTGATTAAAAAGTGAAGTGCTTTTAAGCGTCCCTGAGGAGAACCTGACCTCATTTCCGATGTACAGGATGATGCCGTCCTTGGCTCGAGTCTCCAATGTCTGGAAGATGCTCAGCAATGTGGGCACCTTTTCGAGCTGCAGCTGAATATAACCCGTGCCTTCAAGGTATTCACCGTCCCCTGGCTGGATGTACCTTGGAATTGAGAGAGAAGCAAGCAGAGAAAAGTACAAAAGTCAGATATTTGGTTTTTGCCACAGACGTACTGAATGCTGGATTCTGATTGGTCAGAAGGTGTTGATTAATTTTCTTAACACGTCGGGTTTTGTACAGCCGACAAGCCATGTAAAGGCATTTTAAAAAGTGTGTAACTATTTTGACAAAACTGTGTTTTGTCTGTTTTTTTTTTTTTTTTTTTTTTTTTAAACATAACCTGCCCCAAAATGAAAACTGTTGCTTCAGAGCTTTTGCACAACACTATATCTAATTAATTAATTAGACATAATTAATTAATTAAGTAAGTAAGTAAGTTTTGAAGATATTCTAATTTTAAATTTATAGCTTGCCATTTCCAGAAAAAAAATGCAAAAAAAAATAATTCTGAGTTTTTGTGAAACACTACATCTAAATAAATAAAAAATTAAAAAACATATAAATTAATAAATAAAGGAAGTTTCGGAGATTCTCATTTTAACTTTATAGTTTGCGACTTCTGGGAAAAATGCTCCAATTTTTTTAAAATTGACGATTCGTATTTATGCAAATCTTCATGTTCATCCAATTAAATGCTCTGTAGAGACATACATGTCCCGCCCCCAGACAAGCATGGTTTGTTGGTGCATTTGTCGGCGCTCAGCAAAAAAGCTGAGCATCTTTCCCACACATTATTGCCTTTTCTAACCATCCCTTGCTTGAAAAAAAGGCAGAGGTGATGTTTTACTTTTCGGAAGTGTTTTTTTTTTTTTTTTTTACTTTTCGGAAGTGTTTGCTCTTGTTAAAATCTTCACTATGCTCCATATCTATCTAGCTTGCTAAGCTACTCCTAGGTTTGTTTAGATACAGTGTGGGTATGGCGAATCTTTGAATGCTATTGGCTGCTTTGTAAATCAGTCAAGCATTCTGACTTCCTGTTTCAGACTTGCTGCCTTTCTACATTACATGTAACTATAAACGGATAAAATGGATGTTAGCATTGGTAAACTGATGTGGTATAAGAGGAATAAAACACTTCAGGACTGTCACTGTTTTCTTACCTCTTACACGGCGTCTGTAAGGTGACATTCTCAGGTCCCAGTGACTTAAAGTTGTACAGACTTATTAACCTCTCATTAAACATGTTGAACTCAATGCAGCCCTGGTATCCGGGATAATTAAGAGGTGCTGGAGGCTAAACAGAGGAGAGTCATTTGAACTTTAAAAAAAAAAGAAATTGTTTTGCATATCAAACGCAGCATTCATTACATGCAGTAAACACACTTACAGTGAAGTCTTTCGGGTAGCCTCCTACGTAGAAGACCGCTTCACTGGGGTGGAGGTTCAGCAGGTTATGAAGCGCGTCTCCCTGCGCAGAGCTTGGGACTTCTGGGTCTGGTTTATTTGTCGTGAATAGCTTCGTGAGATTGACCTGGACGTCTTCGTAAATCCTAAAGACGTAAGAGACGAGTGAAGCAAAACAGAGGAATGAATATTCATTTCATTTTACTCAAATTCAGAGAGGGAATTCAACCCTCACATGATCTGGAATCTGATGCACTAGAAAGTAGGATAAAATAAAAATGATATGCTTGATATCTCTAATGTGACTCGTTATTAACTGACTCCATTTTCTCCACGGTTTCTAAATTGTTTTTTTTAATATACAATATAAACAACATTGGGGAAATATGACATTTGGAAAATGTGATATATTACATTAATATTCCTACAGAGGTTTGGACCACTTTGTATCATACTATATTTTCATAAACATGCCCACTGTGGAAGTTACACCTATGAAAATACCTGCTAGGTCTGGCTTTCCTGCTTGACTTTATACTTTTCGATTGTAAATAGATTCCATAAGCGCACTTCCACCAAGTCTTCGCTTATTTCCTGTTTTATTATTACATTATTATCAGTCATCACTGGTCTCGTCTGAGACGTATTTCTATGTTTTTGCGTATTTCTACCTTCTGTGTTGTGGTTTTCTTACGAAGTCTTGTCATGATTTCCATGCAAAACTTAAAAGTCTTAGTTGATCCAGAGACTTTTTTGGTTTCTTGTGGTTTTCTAGTTATGACCCCTTTCTATTCCTTCTTAGATACTAATTTTAATCTCTTAATTTATGATGGATTTATTTATAGAGTACAAAAAACTTGACAATACACTGTCAATTATCTCAACACTCTGCTATCAGTGTTTCAGTAATGTGAAAAAAAAAGTGATGGAAGTGTGCGGCGGCCCAACCTGCGCACATCCACTTTATCGAAGAAGATCCGATCTGGTTTCGACAGCGTGATGTCCATCGACTTGATCTCCTTAATAATGCCGTCCAGCTTGTAAACGAAATAGAGGACGTTGTCTCTCAGAGCCATGCCGAGGTAGTCCTTAGTCGCCTGCGGGATAAAGTGTTTTAAAATGACTTTCTAAACAAGAAACTTTAATTACAATGGAAAAAAAAATACTTTTAAGGTCATAGTTACTGTATATTACAAGGATGCATGTCATTTTGTAACAATACATAAAAACTGGGATGAAGATATATTTGAATTATGGGTATTTTTCCAACACAGGGTTTGGGTTTGTGGGATATCCAGCGTTGGTTCATGCATCACCATTTTAGGCTTTCAGAAAAAACACAGTGTATGCTATACTACAAAAATGAAACAACATTGTGTTTATCACGTCTACTTCACTACTTTGTTAATATGTAAGGTATAAAACACTTGACTTTGGGGTGTGCTGTTACAGGAAAATAATCAAGGATGTATAACATGGCACATAGCTTTCAATAACAGCATCTCCTTAAATGTTTTATTCCATTAATTAACTCCAATAATTCATAATTAGTGGAACCAATAATTCCATTTTTTTAATTGAAGAATGCCACGTCATACATTTTAACAGTTTATAGTTACAGATTGGAGAATTAAACAGTGTTGTGGTCTAAAATAGTTTAAGTTTAAATAGTTTGAACAGTTTAAATCGTTACTCCCTGTTAGTTTATCTGAGCCTCTTTTGTCTTTCAATGAAAGAGCTTCCTATCCGTTTAGTGATGAGGGGCTGTTTCTTTTTGCTGATGACATTTGTTGTAACTAGCTTGTCCATTTTAATTTAAAGCAGTCAGAGACGAGTCATATGAGTGTTTAGCCTTAAACGAGGTCTGAGTAAAATTCATAAGTATTCATAAACCTCTTTCAAATAAATATTTCCAATTAGACGTGCATTTCAGCACATTATGAAACATATCACCAACACCCCTGTGTTGAGAATTTTATTTAAACGGACAACAATAAAACATGAATTATGTGCATTACTCTTTGCTGTTTATAGCCCCGCCCTCTTGTTTGATGGACAGCTAAGATCTTGCCACTTTTCTGAGGAGCCATGAATGCTCGTTTTAGAAGCTCTTCTGACTCAGCGGAAACCATGATCAGGTAGTGAGCATTACGCCAGGGAAGAACTTACAGAACAGTATGTGGACTAGACAAGAGCGATTCCTCATCTTGACATCATGATATCTGTCTCTTGGCGATGAGGACAGGTCACCAGAGTGTCATACAAGCTCTGGTGTTAGGCATGTATAACGAACTCAACCCTGAACGGTCCATGTGCAGCGCATACGGTGTTAGGACTAAAAAGATTTCACTCACGTCCTTGTGGCCGAGGTAGAGAACGAACAGATTGCCATTGTCTCTGGTGCCCTGGCGACGCCGGCGTCTGCCGTCCCCTCGGACCTCGGATTCGGGACGCTGCAGGAGGAGACTCATCGCCGTGTAGGCTCTCAGGTCATCCAGGGTTCGAGGGAGTCGCAGCTCCACGTGCTCCAAACCAGTGAATTTCATGGGCACAGGAACCTGCCAGGGATTCAGAAGCATGGCATTAATATAGCAACACGTGTGATGTGGACACTGACACTAACACTGATGTTATTACTGAGCAGTTCAGTCGCTGTCCAAACTCACCGCCCACCTCTGTGATTGGTCAGGAGAGACGTGTGGGACAGAAACACGTCGCGGCATAGTGAATATTTGTTTCGTTTCCATAGTGAGGTGGAAGTGTTGTTACGTTTAATCAACTAGCTTGTAATTAAAGAAACTACTTTATAGAGATAAACACTACATCATTTTAATTTCTTAACAAAAACTACGTGGTTCTGAACTGAAAAGCAGCTTTTTGGTTCAACTCGGTACAATGTAGCTGTTTATACAGAATCAGCGGAGAGAGATTATCTTTTATCTTAACTATATTTTTTAAATCGTTGCACATTTAATATTAAATTATACAAAACTGGAGATGAGTCATATGAGTGTTTAAACAAGCTTACAGTAAAGTGAATTATGCAGGAGGTTAATGACTGTGTTAAACTGTATTATGTTTTAGAGTTTACTCAGAACATGATTCAGTAAATTCTGTATAATCTTCCTCTACTAGCTGGAGCAGGTACGATAAGATCCTCATCTCAGCTAAAGCGCCACCATTTCATTTATACAAACAATAAAATGTATTTTTCCCTTTTTTCACTACTTGCTGTTTAATGCCCCACCCACTTGTTTGATAGAAAGCTAAGATTGTCCAACTGTTATAAAATTGCAATAAAATTTGTGTCAGGAGGTGCTGACGGTGGCCCAAGGCACAAAACTAGTCATTTTTACCAAAAGAAACAAAAAAGGAAGTAAATTTTAAATAAAATGAGTCAACTTTTTAAAAAGAAGTCAACTTTAAATAAAAAGAGTCAACTTTAACCAAAAAGAGTCAACTTTAACCAAAAAGAGTCAACTTTAACCAAAAAGAGTCAACTTTAAATAAAAAGAATCAACTTTAACCAAAAAGAATCAACTTTAACCAAAAAGAATCAACTTTAAATAAAATGAGTCAACTTTAAAAAAGTCAACTTTAACCAAAGAGAGTCAACTTTAAATAAAAAGAGTCATCTTTAATCAAAAAGAGTCAACTTTAAATAAAAAGAATCAACTTTAACCAAAAAGAGTCAACTTTAAATAAAAAGAATCAACTTTAACCAAAAAGAGTCAACTTTAAATAAAATGAGTCAACTTTAAAACAGTCAACTTTAAATAAAGTCAGCTTTAAATAAAAAGAGTCAACTTTAAATAGAGTCACCTTTAAAGAGTTAATTGAAAAGAATTAATTTTAAATAAAAAAGAGTCAACATTACATAAAATAAGTCATGTTTCAATAAAAAAATCTTTTTTAAAGTTGACTCATTCTATTCATAGTTTACTTCTTCTATCTAGAGTGGAAACTTAACATAACACAAGTTTTATTTATTTTAAATCATATTTATTGTATTTGTTTATCTATTTATTGGTGCCTTGCTCTTCAGGTCCACTGTACTGTCAGACCGATGCTAACTGTGCCTTTGAGCAGTGGTCTTACCCTGTTAGCGGCGCTGCGTGCTTGCTCGATCAGCTCTTTAATGTGCATGATGTTGTAGGATATGTTGTTGTTGGGGTCAATTTCAGAGCTCAGCTTCTCCACCTGAGTGAATTTATCCAGCAGCGACGGGATCGAGTTGCTCAGGTTTTTCACTGTGTGTGGGGAAAATAAGTCGGCTTCATCACCACGCGCTGATCATTTCATTTAACATAAAAGCAAAATGGAGGAATTTCCACTCACCGGCCATGTCCACGTCATCGAGTATGCGGTTGATGTTGGCCTGGTCTGGAGATCCGCTGGCGTTTTGCGCTTTAATAGCGTTGATTTCTGCGTTTATGTCCTGCAGCTTGTTCATCGTGTCGCTGGCTGAGGCGTTCGCTGCTTGCGCTGTTCTCTTGGCTATATCGATCATCGTAGCAATGTCATCTGTGTGAAGAGAGGAAATGGGGTTAGGAAACAGTATGAAGAGCTTATAATGTGTGAATTCAGGAGATAAACACAACTCTATGATTACAGTAAATAAATGTTTTATGTTATTATCTTGGTTTTATTATTTGAAACTGTCTGTCCTGCCTCTCTGAATGTCGTTCAGATCATTGTTGATGTCACGCAGATCTTTCTCCAGCTGGGTTTTCTTCTTCTGGGCGTCGTCCAAACGCTGCTGATGCTCCTTCAGGTCATTTGTTAGCTCTGACGTTAAAAAAAAAAAAAAAAGATAAATACTCCACATGATTCACATGAAACTTAAAAATGAAAGCAAATGATGCTAAAGAAAGATAAGATCAAAGCACCTGGATTAACTGCATACTGAGAAATAGTCGGGAAAGTCTGGCGTACAGATTTAACCCCATCGTATAAAATAAAATAAAATAAAATGACTGTATATTTACTCACCTTTCAGATCTTTCTCAGCTTGTTTAGCATCTTTGTGGAGTGATGTGCCTTGGTCTTTCAGATCCTTTGCCCTTTTGCTTATATCACCCCGAGTGGCATCCTATAAATAAATAAATAAATAGATAAATAAATGACATCGTTTGAGAATGTTATTATTAATTTAAAGGTGATTTGGTGGAAACTAACTTACTTTAACATTACTTTTGCATTTTGCTTTTTACTTTTTCAACTTTCTTACTCTTATTTACTTATTTTTTGCTTATCTTTTTATTTTACTCATTTACTTTCTTACTTAATTTTTACTTACTTTTTTATTTGTTTACTTTTTTAACTTTTACTTATTTACTTTCTCGCTTACTAACTTCCTTACTTAATTTTTTTTACTGATCTTCTTATTTTACTTATTTATTTTCTAACTTACCTGTTTTAATAATTTTTTATGGTCATATTTTACTTATTTCATTTGTTTACATTTTTAAGCTATTTTTTACATATTCTTTCTTTCCTTTACTTACTTTTTGATTTACCTTTTCAATTTCTTACTTAATTTCTTTTTTGCTTATTTATCTTTTTTAACATAATTACTTACTTTTAATGTTTTACGTACTCATTGCTAGATGATAACTGCACACACACTCACACACACTCACACACTCACACTCATACTCACATAGTGGAAACTATAAAAACTTGATTTTCAGCTAAAACGTGAACGTAAAACGCTGAAACTTTATGAGTGGTTTCCTCTATTCTTACGTTCAGTGCCTTGTCAGCTGCCTCCTTGGCCTTCTTTGCTGCCTCCTCGGCTGCCTTGATTGCCTCTGTGATGTTTCTGTAGGCGTCGACAGCGGCGAGGGCGTCCTTTACGTCGGCTCGGCCGCTCGAGTTCTGTATGGCCCTGAAGAGGAGGAAAAAAACACACACACACACACACACACACACAATAAGAACCTCAGCATGTGTAGCAGTACTGTCTGGTATAGTCTAGCAGCCTTTTATCATCTTAGAGATGATAAAACAGCTCTGAATTCAAAAGAAATCCAGATCTGAAGTCTCACGTCTCAGTCTCATGGAAAGCCCCTGATGGAGACTTTCATTATGAAAAGAGTTAAATGTAGCAACGAGATGACGAGATTAAGACAACTCTGATAACAATCTGTAATCGAGGTCAAAAGATCAGACAAAAAAAGAAATACTGTTTAATGCTTAAACTTAAAGAGCTTGTTCTATGGACAGAACACACAGAGGCCATGTTGGAGTGATATTTCTACACAATCCTGCATGATGGACATGAACTGACAGGAGAGATCCACGTCGTACGTCTACCGTGAGCGGAGGGAGAGTGACCGTATCTCACACGCATCTCACTCCGCCACATCCATCTTTTTTTTTTTTTCCAGCAGGCAGACCTGGGTCATGTTTCATTACACCCTGAGCCGTCCTGTTACAACATGTCACTCAGACTAAACAGGTTCAATACAAGCAAATGAAAGGTTCCTTACTGCTGGAGCTCGTTAGCCAGCTTGTTGAGCAGAGCGGCGTGATCCTCGGCGTCCTTCACCAGCCCCTGCAGAGCCGCCGTCTGCGAGATGCTGTTCACTCGGTTCGTCAGCTTGGTCTTCGCTCCGTCCAGCTCTGCAGCGAGCTCCTCATATTCCTGTGAGGAAATATCAGAAATAAACAAACAAACCAAAAAAAAAAAGAAGTTTACGAAAGAACAGAACAAAACCATCGGAAAGAGCTTGCGTGTTTGATTCAGGATAAGCTCTGAGATATTATTTACAATGCAATTTATTTTTATTTATCATATTTTATTTATCATTATTTACTTTTTTCCTTACTCAGTTACTTTCTCACCTAATTTTATGGTTACGTTTATATTTACTTACTTTACATTTTTATTCATCTTCTTACTTTTTTACTTTCATTTTTACTTAGTTATACTGCTTAATTTTTAATTACTTTTTATTTATTTATTTATTTATTTACTTCACTTATCATTTTTTATTACTTATCTTTTGGCTTGTACGATTTAGATCACGCTTTGTGATATTTAATTTCAATACATTTTTTTTTACAGTTTTTTTAATAATTTACTTACTGTTTTACTCAGTTACTTTCTCACTTAATTTTTGCTTACTTTATTATTTACTTGCTTTACTTGTTTTTTTTTGTTTATCTTACCTTCTTATTTTACTTATTTACCTTCTTTCTTAACCTTTTTTTTTTTTTACTTACTTTACTTATATTTTTATTTATCTTCTGATTCAGATTAAGCTTTGTGATATTGCAATACAATTTATTTCTTGTATTTCTTTTTTTTTTCTATTTACATTTTTACTTTCTCTGTTGCTTTCTTACTTATTTTTTATTTGCTTCCTTTTGATTTTTATGTTCTTATTGTAATGGTTTACTTTTTTATTTTTATTTTTTTTACATTTGTACTTACTTTTATACTTACTTACTCTCTGCTTAATTTTTGATTACTTTTTTATTTACTTTTTTTTTTACTTGTTTTTGTTTATTTATTTTAATAACTTTTTACTTACTCAGTTCCTTTCTCACTAAATCTTTTCTTACCTTTTATTTATCTTATTTATTTTTTACTTTCACTCATTTACATTGTTACTTACTTCTTTAACTATTTTTTTTTCTTATCTTCTTGTTTTGAAACTTATTTACAGTACCTCTTACTTACTTTTTTACTTATTTGGTCTGATTCAGATTAAGCTCTGTGATATTTAATTGCAATAAACTTTTTTAATTAATGTAAAAAAAAAAAGAGCATCAGTTTTAGAAAATATTTTCTGTGGCATCTAGAATCATTTTTAATTATTCAGTAAGTAATTTTTTTTCAGTAAGTCACTGAGTGTATTGTCCATTATTGTATCATTCTTATTTAAATCAATAGCAGCAGGTGTGTTTTTTGGAAGAAACCAGTCGCAGCTCGTGTGAATTCCCCACCCTGAGTTAAACCACACTTAATGAGATATAAACTAAAAAAACACAACTTTAGCGCAAGTGGCTTAATTCTATTGTGACTGCTTGCTTTCAGTTGTGCATTTTCCTTTACTTAAAAGAAAAGCAGAGGCAGCTGCAAAGCCAATAACGCCTGTGAACTCAGAGACAGTCAGGCATTTTGCAGGATTCTGGATCATAAATAAGAAAAAAATTGCGTGCGCATTCCCGAGACGCTACCTTCTTGCTGTCACTGAGCATCTTCAGCAGGTCCTCAACATCCTTTAGCTGCTGCTTTGCCATAGCGATGTCGTTCTCCACGTTGTTCTTCTCTTTCTCCAAAGTGTTAATCCGTTTCTACGGGTGGAAACATGACAGGTGAAGATTTTACTACTAATCTTTATTTTATTCAGTAAAGAGCTGGAGGGAATGTGTGAGCAGGCGAGACGTTGCGCATTCGCACCAGCTGATCGTTGAGGGTCTGAGCGTTGTGTGTGTTCTGCTCGTTGGCTTTCTTCACCGTCTCATTAGCTTCCTTGAGAGCCTTTTCCAGCTCCTTTAGCTTGTCTTCGTAGTCCTTCAGAAGGCTCCTGATCCTGTTGGCTGCTTCCTGGTTCTGATTAAACTGTTTTGTGCAGTTGTTCTTGATGTAATCTAGGACTGCAGTGCACACACACACACACACACACACACACACAATAAGATTATTATATCTTTCCTATAATACTGTCCCAAAGGTATAAACTTGCGTCACTCATAGTGGCTAAATAGCAGCAAAAGCACAAGAAACTACTACAGTGTTTGCATTTATTGCTGTTACTCTACACTTGTGTGTATTTTCCTATAGAAAACATTAGCACATAGCACATAACAGCTAGGAAACCAGCTTGCATTGGTCCAGAAATTCATTAACAACAGCTAAGCTAGCTTTGTAGCTAAACGTTTCCATGGTTACCATGTTTTTATCCTCTAAACATTTCGCAAGAGATCACAAACTGATTTTTTTATTTGCAGTTACTCGCTAACTCGGCATAGTTAACGTTTTAAATAGCGTTAGCCCAGGTTTAAATTCATCACTGGGTTTCTTTGGGCAGAATTTGAACCAAAAGCTAATTCTACAGTACATTTTGTTTAATCGCTTGCTAACTTTACTGCTTTAATATCTTTAGCTAGTCTGTTTAAACAGGGTTAGCTTCTGTTTAATCCAAATATCAGTCTATATAATTAGAATAAGCCTTGTAATAATAATTATTGAAATTGTAATTATTGACTCCACTCTGAGAACCAAGACAAAAGAAAAAAAAAGAAAGATAAACCCTGTGTGTTAACATGGCAGGCTGGTAAATTGACGTACGTTTCTTCGCCTCGTCCAGTTCCTTCTCCGCTGCATCCTTCTGAGGTTTGAAGCTCCTTTCCTGCATCACCCGCACCAGCCGCTCGGCCTCCTTCAGCAGTTTGTCTGCGTCTCCTGAAGGCAGAGTGCCGTCCAGTGACGGATTGCTCAACTGCTTCAGGAGCTCTGAGAGACGAAGGACACGTCATCAACATCCTGGTTCTTGTAGCTAGCATCAGTGTTCCATCAGTGACAGAATGACAGCACATGGTACAAAGGGTGTCTCCAAATGATGTTTAAACCTCTGACACTATTTCACTCTAACACAAAATGTGATGCCTTGGTTGAAAATAAGTTAAAGTTCTCTCTGTGTGTGTGTGTGTGTGTGTGTGTGTGTGTGTGTATACCTTGGATTTTCTTGAGAATGTCCAGCACCTGGCTGTTGAGATCTGTCGCTTTTTGGTGAGTCTTCTCTACATTTTTCACCACCTTTTCGGCCTCGTCTGACCTCTTCTCAGCCTTGTATAAAAAAATAAATAAAAAGATTAAAATGATGATAATATTTCACTACAGCCTTTTTTTCAAATAGTCCTTAAAAAGAGCATACCTCCTGTTTCAGCTTGTTAATGTCTAGAGTCAGAGTGCGTACGTCTTGCTCCAGCTCCGTCACTTTAGGCCTTAGCTTTTCCACGTCAGCTGTGTAAGTTATCACCATGTTCTGAGAAAACAGTATTTCAGTATTTCAGTTCTGTTCGCTTGGTACATGGACGTGAAGCGAAACTAAAAAAAAAAACTAAAATACCTTCACTTCAGTGTGGTAGTCCAAAACAAAAAAAACTGTTTCATAAATTATTTGGCCAAAAATATACAAATTTTGTTAGACTGAAAAGGATATCAATTTATTTAGCTCAAATTTTTTTAAAAACTGGAATGAACTAAAAAATGATCTTACAAATTATTTAGCTGACAATTAACTAAATTTGAAAAAGTGGAAAATTGACTAATTTTTTTAGAAATTAGTCAAAAAATTAGAACTAATTATTTTTTTTTAAATCTAGAATAATTTAGTCAAAATTTTCTCAAGACTAAAAAGCAGTTACATAAATTTTTGGTTATTAGTCAATAATTATAACTCAAATATTGAATTATTTTTCTAGCAAAAAAAAATCAAATTGGACAAATTCTTCTAGACTAAAAAGATTTAATAAATAGATTTGGTCAAAAGTAAATTTTTTAGATTAAAAAACTCTTATTTTCAAGACTAAAAAGTAGAAGTTTAGTTCATTTAATTTAGGTCTTAATTATTATTTTTATCGACTAATTTTGAAGTCTGAAAAAAATGAATATGGATTAATTTTTCTAGACTAAAAAAGAATTTTATTTACTAATAAATTATTTACTAATAAATAGCCTGATTTTTCTAGACTAATCTGTGGTTATGCGTCACTGAGCAACTTGTGTAACGATCACGCATGGATACCAAAACATTCAGGAAATAATTGCTTCTTACTGCGTAAGTTTTGTTTTTGTTGAAAAGTTGGTTAAACTTCTGAGAAAACGGTATTTCAGTATTTCAGTTCTGTTCGCTTGGTACACGGACGTGAAGCGAAACTAAAAAAAATAATAAAATACCTTCACTTCAGTGATGGCCTTCTCGAGTTCTTTAAGACGCTGATAAGCCTCGGAGCTGGAATTGACCGTATCCAGCTGCGCCTTGAGCCGCTCCAGCTCAACATCGAGCAGCTCCAGCTCGTTTAGTAAGGTCTGAGCGCAGCTGTCACATTCTGAGAGACAGACCCAGATAACCATCATGCTGGTTTTCACACACATGAATTCCTCTGAACAAAGACAGCAGAGTTAAGAGCACTGTACCTGTACATTCCTCTGCAGGGTTTGTGTCTTTAGGGTCCTGTATGTAATTGCACACTGGAAGAGAAGGATCATTCATAAATGTCATTCTCTAGGCCTGTTTGAGTGACAATTCAAATTTCTTCATATAATAATACAGCTCTGAAAAGACTGTTAGCGCGATTTGGATTCTGCACGGCGTAGACAATGGTACCTCCGGTGGTGGGTGAGCAGGAGTTCCCGTTGCAGTTGCATGGCTGACATCTGCCTCCATATTCCTCAGGTCTGCCAAAATATCCAGGAGCACACCTGAGGAAAACATTTCCATTTACACACTCTGGTCAGCATTTAACATGATATCAGGAACAAGTATAACATATCTGTAAGAAAGTTTAGAAAAATCAAAGAAAAAAAATCAAAGAAAAATCATAGAACGATCTCAGATAGCATCTCGAAACATATGTAAGCAAAAACAACCAATCAAGCTATACAAAAGACCAAAGAAAGAAGATTGTTTTTGGATTATATTTTTATTTTTTATTTTTTTTTTGATGATGATGACGAAGATTCTGGGTTTTTTATGATATGCTTTTCATGATTTTAGTGTTTTTTTAATTATTTTTTTTTAATATTATTTTATGATAAAATTTTTTTATGATTCTGTATTTTTGGATGATTCTGGGGTTTTTTTTGAGGATGATTTGGGGTTTTTTTTGATGAAATTTGCTTTGGGGATGATACTTTTTTTATGATTCTTTGGTTTTATTTTGGGGACAATTCTGGCTTTTTTTTTTTGATGATTCAGGGTTTTTCTTCAATGATTCTGTTTTTTTTTTTGATTCTGGGGGGGGGGGGGGGATGGGAAGTTTCAAGGTTTTTTTTGGTTAGTTCAGATTTTTTTTTTTATCATTGTTTTCTTCTGGATGATTTTGGGTTTTTTTCAGCTTTTTCATGAATTCTGTTTTTTTACACTACAGTGCAGTATATCATCATAAATCACCTATTTGAAACACGCCTCATGTTTAAATGATTCGGGGCTTTAAAAGCGTTCACTGAGCACATTGAGTCATGGACTAACTCACCTCTCACACTTTTCTCCTGCGTATCCCGGCTTACACTGACACCGAATTCTTCCAGATACATCACTGCAGCCCACAGCAAAACTGAGGAAACACATGAGTCATGAGTTCATCATATAGATACGGACCCGGATCATTCTCAGAACAGTGTTAAAGCACACCAGCGTACTTTTCAGCCTCGTCTCTACAATCACTATCTACAGCTAGAGATTTCTCTGTACTGCCTTCAGAGCTAAACTGAGGTCTAAAGATAGTTGCGGCAGCCCAAAACAAAAAAACTGTTTCATTACTTATTTGGCCAAAAATATACAAATTTTGTTAGACTAAAAAAAGGATATCATAATTTATTTAGTCCAATTTTTTTTAAAAATTGGAATGAACTAAAAAATGAGCTAAATTTGAAAAAGTGGAAAATTGAAAATTAAATTTTTAGAAATTAGTCAAAAAATTAGAACTACTTTTTTTTTTTTAAATCTAGAATTATTTAGTCAAAATTTTCTAAAGACTAAAAAACAGTTACATAAATTTTTGGTCATTAGTCAATAATTATAACTCAAATATTGAATTATTTTTCTAGCAAAAAAAAATCAAATTGGACAAATTCTTCTAGACTAAAAAGATTTAATAAATCATTTGGTCGAAAGTAAATTTTTTAGATTAAAAAACTCTTATTTTCAAGACTAAAAAGTAGAAGTTTAGTTCATTTAATTTAGGTCTTAATTATTATTTTTATCGACTAATTTTGAAGTCTGAAAAAAATGAATATGGATTAATTTTTCTAGACTAAAAAAAGAATTGTAATTTTATTTTAATAAATTATTTACTAATAAATAGCCTGATTTTTCTAGACTAATCTGTGGTTATGCGTCACTGAGCAACTTGTGTAACGATCATGCATGGATACCAAAACATTCAGGAAATAATTGCTTCTTACTGCGTAAGTTTTGTTTTTGTTGAAAAGTTGGTTAAACTCCATAAGAACAACTTTAGTACGAATTTCTCTCATGTCTCTCTCAGGCTAAAACATTTATTATTTTTTTAGAATATAATGCTTGTAGTTTTGAATCATGTTAGATGATTTCTGACAGAATTCGTAACCTTACACACACATTATAAGTGAGTTTCAATTAAAGACGTTTATATACATTTTTCTTCTCAGTGCCGGAAAACATGTTCAAATGTTTAGCTTTAGTAATTGTACATAGACTGCAGATACAAAAAAAGTATCCAGCTAGGAAATTAAATATAATAAATGCAATATCAAAAACGTGAGCGCTTGCTTAGCGAGAATGCTAAGAGTGTGTGTGGTTTCTCACTTGTTGCTCTCCAGGCGAAGTGGACATGGACAGATCGCGCAGGTCCCCAGAGCAGCGTTGCCGTAGTAGCCATCTTTACAGCGCTCGCAGTGATCTCCGGCTGTGTTGTCCTGGCAGTTCTGTTCAGATAAAATCAACACCTCACTGAGAAATTCCCACTTTTCCACATGCTGATTTTCTGGAATTCCTCCCTTTTGATGCGTTTGGTGTAATTGGTACATTTAGCCCAAGACTTTTATATTTTTATACGTCATATCTGTATATCTCTGTGCTCCCAGTCAACTGTCTGCTCCTTACTTATCTTTTTCCTTATCTTATTCAACTGAATGTCAATTGTAATGCACTGAAGAAGGCTCTGAATTACACTGGAATTAGGAGTTAGGAGGTCTTCTTGCTCTAACACTCCTATTAACCATGTTCATTAAACACCATACCGTATTTACAGGATCACAGTTAGGCTTGAAAGGGTTGCTCGAGTACATGTAGTCTTTTATTGGAAGCTATTATGCAATTATCTGTATGAACCATGCAAGCGTTCACAGTTGAGGTCAAATCCATCACTGTAAATTACCACCAATAAAAACATCATATTATCATCATATCTCACGCTCAGCTCTCATGACACACTTTCACACAGTATTGAAGACAGTATACTGGCGTTCCATTCCACCGGGCAGAATGGAAATCGACTTATCGGACAACTTTTCAATCAGTATACACAAATGAATTATTTTTATCGCTGCAAGTCTGTTTCAAGATTACTCAGGACACTGTTGGGTTTCTGTGTGTAGAGTATCATGACTCTGGAGCCGTTTACACAACAACGTTTTCAGCCAAAATAAAGGAAACTTTTGATGCGTTTTGCCTGTTCGTTTACACAACAATGGCGTTTTGGGGACTGAAAACGCATATATTTGAAAACGGGTTTCAAAGTGCAAGTTTTTGAAAACGCCGCCGTTATCGTCTCCATGTAAACACCCAATACGGGAATCCTTCAAAACGTTGACGTCATGCGCGTGCGTAGTACGTGTTAGGTATGTAGACACGCGCAGTACGTGTCTATTGTAAAGGCAAGCGCGAACAAACATACACAACAATGGCGGAGTACATGGTAGTGTTGTTGCTGCTCAAGAGTTTGCTAACGCTTCTTCAGCAAAGTGTGGATTTACTTCACCAATATTACAACCAACTAACAAGGTGACAGCGCCAACTACTGGCCTGGCATACGTAATACAGCGTTTTTGGCCGTTATCGCAGATATGTGTAAACGCGAATCGTTTTGAAAACGTTGTCGTGTATACGTGAAACTTTTTGAAAACGCAAGAGAAAAACTTTTCCATTTTGACTACATCGTTGTCGTGTAAACGTAACCTCTGTGTTTAGAAGCTGGTGAGCAAGGCGATGGGAAAGGGGAGGGGTGTGAGCTGGGCAAACAATTCACACATCTACACAATAACATTGGTGTAGAGATAAAACGGACAGCACAGTTAAAGCTTTTTTGATAGTAAAACACTGTATACAACTGGCAAAATAAAATGATAACATTTAAACCTAGGTAAAAAGGCTAGGTAAAAACCAACGCTAGGTTAAAAAAAGACAGTTATGAAAAAGTGCAAATTCTTAGTGTCTACTTTCATATGAGTCATTAACCACTGCTGTTGAGTGTGACATTACAATTAAATTCAGGTGGAAATTTCATTTTTTGGCTTCTGGTACAAAGAGTTAAAGTAGCTCTGAAAGGGTTAATTACTCCCTTCTGCTATACTGTAATAGTTCTGTTAGCATTCTTACAGCATTTGAATGGCTCCACTAAACCTATTGTGTCCCATATTTTGGTATTTTTGTCTTTTTTTATCATTACCACTATAAAAGCATGCAAATTATATAAGCATAAACTAACTGTCTAGACCATGAATAAAGCAGTGAGTCAGCACAACAGTGTAAAGTTTATAAGAGTACCCATATCTACAGCGCAGTGTGTGGTGTCCTGGGAAAACCCTTCGTATGGTGAAACTGTGACTTTTTTCTATTATACAGAGTTACCACCAAAAGTGAAGAAAGAAAGCCTAAGCAAAGTGAAATACGTTTACGGTTTCTTAAAGTTGAGGTGTCAAAGTTTGCTATAGGCAGAAAAAAAAACCTCAACAGCTTTTTCTTACCAGACATCTCCCCGTACTCTCATCACAATCCTCTGAATGTCCATTACACGCACAGGAAACACAGCGGCCGTTTCTCTCTCTATAGTAACCACGAGCACATCTCTGTATGAAGAGAGAGAGAAAGAGAGAAACCCATGAACTTTTCCATCCTTAACAACTTCTACCACTTTAAATGCCAGATTACGTCTCTGGAATATTCTCCAGGTTCCATGTTCAAGTGGAAGAATTTCCTGAAGATCATGGGAAGAAGAAAAATACATGTTTCTCTTTCTGTTTTCTTTTGTTCAGTGATGTTGTGATATTGACTGATGATGTCACTTTGACTATAAAGCAATGTTACACAAAATATAGATTGAAAATACATTTTTTATTTTATGTAAATCACTAGAATGTCCATAATGTCCTCTTTTAGCATGGATGCTAGTTTAGCACATTTGATGTATTTGCTCATTCTGTGTTACTTAAGAGCAAAATGCAGCCATTATTCAGAAATGAAACATAAAAAATTCATCTTGATGAGTTAATAATTTTTTTTAATAGTTCAATGTGTGTTTTTCTAAGATTCAATGTGGTGAATGATTAAAAAAAAATAGCATTGTTATGAATTACAATGGCTAAATGACACACTCCTGGAATCACTGCCAAATATTAGGCTTAGACCTTCAAACAAAACATGTAAAGCCAGTAAAGTCGATCATCTCACAAAACTCCAACCAGCTTCAGTTTCCCTGAGTTTTAACAGTCACCTGTATGTGTAATGAAGGTCTTAATTCTCAGTGAAGGAAACTGAAAACTTGTGCCCAAATTTAGGTCACATAATCTGCATAGTCTTCCTCAGAAACATCTTAAACAAACGTATCACCCAAGAAACGTAACATATTCAATCAACAAGGATTTAAACCCTGAAGCAGGAAATCTAACTTAGACTTCGGCCTCAGAACTTTTACCTGGGTCACCTGTCCATCATCCAATAAAGGAATCTCAATCCTCTGTGTGTCCAAATCACTAAGTGACGGAATCTGAATCCTCTGAACGCCTGAATCGCTAAGAGAAGGGAAGTGAATCCTCTGCTGCCCCTGGTCGTTTAGGATGGGGTTGTTGTGCACCCATGTCCCGGGGTCATGTCGCCTCTGAGGCGTCCTGTGAGAAGGTCTCGGTCCGGCAAAACACAGATCCAACAGCGTAAAGCTGATGAGGAGCCAGAACGCTTGCTTTACGCAGCTCTCTGACATTCTACTGGTAGCGGCAGAACTAACTGTGTGTGTCTGTGTGTGTGTGGACAGATGGTGCTTTAAGAGCGCCGTGAGTGAGGGACACACCCCGAACATGTGCTCATACCTGCGTCAGGGGAAATACACTCACAAACGGTGCACCACACACACACACACACACACACACACACGTACACGTTTTTTTCCCCTCCACTGACATAATGATTAGTGTAGCTAAATATGCTATGACTACAACTAAACACAACCAGGAGGAAATATGTTTGAATCTTTTTTGTCTTTTAAATAAAAAATACTGGACAGAAGACTTTAGGACAAAAGACTAATCACTTGTACATACACACACACACACACACACACACACACACACAGAGTACATACATTTTGCCTGAGTAATTTGTCAGCATGTATTGTTTGGATTTTTCTCTATAAAATCCTTGAGGTTGATAAAGACACTGAAACTTTCAGTAACTCTTTACATTAAGACTGCTTTAAGGATTTGTTTAAAATCATTTAATTAATCATTTACTTTTTAGATAACAGGGTGTACTTGCAGACTGAAAAGCAAGTATTAATATTTTCACCAGGAGGATCAGAGTTCAGTACGTCATAAAATTCATTTTTGCTCATTTATGCAGAATATTTTTTTTTTTTTTTAGATTCAAAGCATTCATCAGTAACGACATTTCCAAATTAATACAACATAACTTTGTCATTTTGCTAACGTTATTTATCGTTTATTAACACTAAGTTTTAGCATTAATTATTTTTAATGAATGTTGTAAATAGTGTTAGTTAAGGGAACTTTAAAGTAAAAGCATTATGTTTTAATGTTTTATTTATATAGCGCTTTTAGTAACAGACATTACCACACTGCAGATTTAGAGAAATCCATGTCTAGAGCCTTAACAATAATTTAAAAAAAAAAAAAGTACCAAGCATGGTCTAATAATTACTAATGTTCAACTA
The DNA here is from genome assembly GCF_027358585.1 of Pangasianodon hypophthalmus. NCBI lineage: Eukaryota > Metazoa > Chordata > Actinopteri > Siluriformes > Pangasiidae > Pangasianodon > Pangasianodon hypophthalmus. The sequence continues at coordinate 8,502,110 of NC_069713.1, forward strand.
CAATTATGATACAAGGATTTGTATCTTAAAGTCCCTGTTTTTCTGAAAGTTAATGATGAAGCGGAAGATGAGGAAAAAAACGTTGACGAGAAAAAAACAACAACAGCTATATAGTAGAATTTTAAACATATATATATACATATATATATATACATATATATATACACATATATATATATATATATATATATATATATATATATATATATATATATATATGTGTGTGTGTGTGTGTGTGTGTGTGTGTGTGTGTGTGTGTGCGCGCGAGTGCGCATGTGTGTGTGTGTATATATATAAATATAGTTAAATAGTCATTATAAAATATATAGTTTATACATATAAGAATATTTATAAGCATATATATATATATATATATATATATATATATATATATATATATATATATATATAAAAAGTATTTTATAAGTATTTTAAAAAACTAACAACTACATATTATAACGCGTACCTTTTTGTATTTATGACTTTAAAGTGCAGTTGTAATCATTTTTTTGAGTATGAGCAAAAAAACTACACAATCATATCAGACTCAGACAGTGAGTGTATGCGGTACTCACTATTGAATCACAAAATCCATACACACTGCGCATAGAATGGTGAGGGTGTGGCTGCCACTCCTCACCCACACACACACACACACACACACACACACACACACACACACACACACACACAAGTGTGTACAAACTGTCTGTCTGTCGGTTTTTAGCAATGCAGAGCTTCCACGCCCTTCCACGAAGGTGTCCCAGCATGTCCTGTGTGTGTGTGTGTGTGTGTGTGTGTGTCTAGATTTTTACATTGCTGCAGGCGATAAACTTTGTACTTCCTCCCCGCGCTGCTTTCCTGGGTGAGGCTTTACATTATGTGTGTCAGTGCTGCTGTGGTTACCACGGCGAGAAAACAAACCCCACAGCTACAATCCCAGCAGCCCATAATAATCACAAAATGAGTGATGTGTTGTGCTTATACATAGTGAATCGGTTACTATGTAGCGTTTGTTACTATTAATCAAGGCTGCTTTTACAAACATGTATTGGGTCTTTTGACATGGATTTCAATATGAACAATGCATCGAGAGACGTCGCTCCGTCTTTCAGTCTTTCAGTCAAATGTTGATGCCATCGTGAACACGCATTAACCAACAGGAGGTCTAGGTCAAGGCTTTAAATACTCAGGTTAAGATGGAAGACAAACTAATTGAAACTCATATCCACACTGCAAACTGTCCATTTTTTAATAATGTTACAAAAACAACCTGTATTTTGTATAGAATATGTACTACATAATCTGCTGTTATAGGAAAATAATCAACGAGGAGGCAGTGTTGCTACGCCAAAGTTGATTATTTTCAAATAATAACAGCATGTCCTGAAGTTCGATGGCATTTTAGGGCCAGTGTTTAAAAATAAAAATGCAAGTTTTCAAGAATAAAGTCATAATATTTCAAGAATAAATTTGTAACATATTAAGAAAAAAATGAATATCTGATATTATGAGAAAAAAGACATTATTTCAAGAATAAAATCATAATATTTCGAGAATAATGTCTCAACATATTGAGAAAAAAGTCATAATATCTGATATTATGAGTATTTCAAGAAGAAAGTTGCGATATTTTGAGAATAAAGTCGTAATAAATCTGTAAGAAAGCCGTAATATCTGATATTTAGAAAAAACTCGTAATATTTTAAGAATACAGTCAGAATACTACAGCAAAATGGTATGATTTTATATAAATATACCTCAAAACATTACGTCTTTTTTCTTCTGATATATTACGACTTTTTCACAAAATATCACGACTTTTTTCTTAATATGTTATAACCTTTTTCTTGAAATATTATGACTTTTTATTCCTCTTATACCACTGCAATTTTTTTAACAACAGAACGGCATGTCATACTTTTTATCCATTTATAGTTACATTTAATATTGTCAAACTTCAGAGCGTCAAGATAGTGCATCATGGAAGACTCTTTTCCATGGTGGAAAACTTACTGACTATACAAAGCCGCTGTGTTTCTATGGACAGAACTTGGATTTGACTCCTTGGGCTGCCTTCAGCGTGAACTCAAATTTGACGCAGTTTACAATAACCAGTAATGCGCAACCAGTAATGCATCATAGCACAAACACAACTCGCTAGTTACAATGGAGGAGCTGATAATTATTTGTGTGTGTCTATTACCAGAGCTGTTTGATATAACCTTAAAGATTTTTAAGAAATTTTGTTTTTGTCCAACCGGAGATAGCCCTGGAAAACAGTCGTCATGTCGCCGTAGCTCTCATATGACACTGAATTCGCGGTTAGTTTGTCGAGACAGTGGTGTACACTGTCCTGCACCCATTTCATTACCCTAATGTTAGTTATTAGTGCGTAAATATTAACCTGGGATTTGTCTTGCAGCCTTAACTACTTTTCCTGAAGATTGTGGGATTGATTTTGCCTTGTCTGGGTTGATAATGAGCTACAGAGAAAAATAATTTTATAGGCGAGATTAATGACTTAATGATAGTCTAGAACTGGGTATAGATTAACTAGTTCAAGGATATGTTGTATGCTAACCCTATTTTTTTTTTTTTTTTTTCACTAGACTGATATGACTCAGTACATTAGCGAGAATGGCAAGTTCATGACTTTTCCAGAATTGGGTTACCTTGGACTTGCTGCTGCAGGTTGAGTTTGGTGTCAGCAGGATATGGGTTGAGTGTTTAGCATACATTAGATTAATAACATGAAGCCAATCAGGAACACTAGATAGTTTTCATGCCGTAAGTAAATAATTGCTAAGGATAGTCATGATTTTGAATGTTCTCTAAGACGTTCAGGTAATATATTTTATTTTAGATTGTTTTTTTATGCTATTCGAATGGATTTTGGTCCATTCTTTCATTTAAAAAAAAAATACTCTTTTTTGTTATCTACAAATGTTCATTTACATTACGTCATTACTGTAATGTTTAATACAGTAATATATAGTGAATTTCTAATAATGACTGAATTCCTTTGACTGTACAATAACAATAAGTAGAGTAATTTTTATAGCACCATCTTTTTATAATTTTTATAGCACCATTTTAGTTTTTTTCCTGAACTGGAGATTTACAGTATTTTGTGATTTAATTGCCAATAATTTACCATATCGTCTATAGCACAAGGAAGGACACACTGTGGAATATTATCAGCTTGTGAACTGATAAACATTGCTCTAGACTCTAACAATAAAACAACTCATTCTACTTGTTTTTAAAATTCATCTTAGCTTGCTCAGATATTAGAATAGATATCACTGTAATTGCTATAAAGTTCCCTCCAGCACCCTTTTATACATATATAGTAGTTAGATAAGAAACCATTATTTTTATTTTCAGATCTATCTATGTACATGTATGTTTTACCAACTTAACATCCATGTCTGAATGAGTTTCTGCATCAAAATAAGAAGAAAAATGATATCCGTCTGCAAACATTCCTACAATTATCATGTCAACGTACCTTTTTTTTCCCCCACAGATACTAAAATATCCCTGTGAAGCAGCCTGTAGTTAGAGGATTAGCGAGGATAATGTTTCTAGACGAGCGGATCACTTAACCTGCTCAAGTAATCTGACAGTTAGGGAAACAAAAGCCAAATTAGTTTACGAAAGAAGCTGATCCACTGTGGGGAAATCCTTACCACAAAAACAACAGCCAGATCTTTAGTTTAGTTACAGAGATCAATATATATATCATTGCACAACAGTGAAATTACCCCTATTTATTCAATGTAGTAACATATACAACTATATAAAATAGATAAGTAAGAAAATAAACACTTGGGGGCATGCTGTAATAGGAAAACAATCCATGACAGGGGGTGTGATGCTGTTACCACTTCGAAAGTGGATCATTTTCCTAATACAGCTGATGCTCGTCTACCACAGCAATTTGGCAACGATTATAATTTTTAATTTATTAATGAATAGTAGTTTTTTAGCCATGTAATGTTATGGAACATCCATGAGACAAGTTAGTTGTTATTTACGTTATAGCATAAAAAAACACAACTTACCAAGAAACCACAACGGACAAAGTCCTGAAGACATTACCATGGCAGGAAATGTACTAACTGTTACAGAACACTGACACTGGAGACTCCTTCCATACACGTCAAATAACGTATACCAGTAAAACTTCAGCATATTAACAATTACACAGGTTTTTCTTTGTTTTGTTTGTTTATTATTATTAGCCTTAGAGTCTCTGCTACTATAGAAATGACAACATATTACAATTGTATTGTAACTGTTATAGAAAATTAACTGCTACTGAAAATTAACACTTTCTGACCAATCAGATTCAAGAATTCAACAATGCTGTGGTATACTAGTAAATAATGCTGCAAAGTCTTACTGAAGGGGTCAAATCAGTGCCTGACACTTTTATTTATTTGTTTGTTTGTTTGTTTGTTTGTTTTCATATTCAACCATTATCTGATTTGTGGTTGACGCGTTTTCCCCACGGACCGCGGTAGCTAGGCGTGATCAGGCTACACAACAATGATGCCGGAGCTGGAAAATCAGCCTTACAAAGCCTTTCTGTTTAATACAAACTTCTATTTCAATTTTATTTCATGACCCTGAGCAGGACAATAAACCTGGATCACTAGTTATAATGTGTGCCGGGCCTCTTGAGTGAGCTTGATGTACAGGAATTTGCTAGAATCTCTGCTTATTTTTTGCTTCACTATCTTCAGTAATAGACATCTCTCATGTTTAAGGGTATTCTGTTTTCAACTTCAACTGTCAACTGTCCTCCTTCAGAATGTTTCACAACACCGTGCTGTCTGCCAAAACTCATGCATGCATGAAGATCCAATTATCATGTAAGCTGGAAATGATAAACCAAGCTAGCTGTCAGCCAGTTCACGCTGTACATGTCCATAAAATATGCCATAAATACAGAAGATAAAAATCTATTCCTGTACAGAATCATAATGAGCTAAAACTTGTCTTGAGGAAGCAAATCAACAGTCAGAGTCGCTAACGATCTCTTTTAGAAAAAAAGAAGAAAAAAAAAAAGGTCAAGAAATGGTCAACAAGCCCTGGGTTATGTATTCAAATCAAAAGCAGGCTAAATGAGCGCTGTGTTCTGACCTGACAGGAGTCTCCGCTGTACTCTGGTGGGCAGGAGCAGACCTCCACAGTGCCCGCCGGTGCCCCGGTGCCCACCCTGCTGGCCTCCTCCAGGCCCACCTCGCCCACGCTGAGCCTCTGAGTGTGTGTGAAATAGAGCGCTCGGATCCACACGGCCTCCAGCCGCGCCAGCACTCTCATCAGCTCCGCTCGGGACACGGGGCTGTTCGTCCCACTGTGGCGGAAGTTGCCCTGTAAGAATGGACTGATTAAATTTCAATGTCAGATTGTTTATTTAATTCAGTTTACTGATGTGTAAATTTAAATTTGTGCTTTCTGTTACAGCATATAAAAGTTATCTTTACAAAAGAATATCTGCTCTCGGAATATTTGATATCACCTAAAGATGTCGGTGATTTTAGTTTTCACAAATGATTGATTAATTCATTATTGATCGTTATTACAATGTATCATTATTATATATATTACTATTTATATATTAGTTACTTATTTATTTTACTGTTAAGATTTTATTTTCTCAATTTTCTGCTTCTTCCCTTATGCCTTTTTTTGTCTTTGGAATACACTTTAAGCTGCATTTTAATTTTAATCTATGTAAATAAAGTTTATATTATTATTATTATTATTATTATTATTATTACTATTATTATTACAGTTGTTGTTGTTGACAACAAGAATAAAGCTAATAAAAACAGTATAATGGAATAAGCAGAGAACTGAGAAAATAAAAGCATAATATAAAATTCCAAAAATAAATCATTATAAAATAAAAGTAGCCATAAATAGCAAAAAATAAACAAATAAGGTAAAATAACAATAACAACAGCAACACCACCACCAAGAAAAACAGCAACAATAACAACAACAAAAAGAACAACTGCAATTACAACAATAACAACAACAGCAACAACAACAATAGCAATGGCAATGACAACAACATCAATAACAGCAACAAAAAGAACAGCAATGACAACAACAACAACAATGACAACACCACCAATAACAACAACAAAAAGAACAGCAACAACAACAACAACAACACCTGCAATGACAACAACACCAATAACAACAAAAAAGAACAACAACAACAATTACAACAACAGCAGCAGCAGCATTACATACCATAACGACATTACTTATAGTGTATTAAATGTAATGTAAGTTAATTAAATGACTGCTTTGTTTATGTAAATAAATGCTGGAAATAATTGTCATTACAGGAACATAATTTAAAGCAGTACTTTTTTTGGGCTGTAAAAGCTGTGATGGAACCTCTGTAAGGTGAAACTGACTGGAACAGACATTTCATTAGTTAAAAGTACACCTGTATTGTCTCTGAGAACATGAGAACACAGCAACTGTAACTAAAGCTACAGGTGACTCAGCCTAATACACAGCTATGCGAGTTTAAGACTTCTGAGTTAGATCTGATTAAACATTGGCTCCAGATGTGATGAAATGCACCTGGATTCAACAGAAAACATTCAGCACTATGATCCTTTTGGCACATCAAAACAAGACTGAAAATTAATGAGGTGCAAATTCTTCAGCATTTTCAATCCGATACGCTGCTTTCCATCAAGCCACAACATGTTTCCTCTGAGCTATCGTTTGAGAAAAGTCACATTTGTGTAGATGAATTGTAAGCAAGGTGGCGTGTGTGTGTGTGTGTGTGTGTGTTACCTCGACTAGCTGCACACGACCCTGATAAACCCTGTCTGGCAAAGGCGACTGAGGGTCCTGATAGACCACCATCATTTTTTCTCCCTGCGACATCCAAAGGCAAATATCACGTTCAGTATGTATGATCACTGTGTAGATAAGCACGTGTGAATCTGACAGATGAACAAATACCTGGAGAATAACATCAGGCTGTTTGTCTAGGAGGCGCATCCCTTCACGTGGGAGGCCAAAAGATTTGACCTGGTAGGTGAGGTAGCCCCCGTACGATGACACCTGAAGCAAACACAGCACAAAATATTGAATAACACAGTGACTCCTAAAAATCTTGCTGATTTATAAATATGTAAAGAGCAAAAAAAAAAAAAAAAAAAAAAAAAAAAGTCCCACTCATTTTTATTTTTATTTTTATGAATATTATTAAACTAAATTAAATTAATTAATAACGATTTGGGCATGTATTTATCCATTCCATTTTAGTTCACACAAGTGCTTACGCAAAATTAAATTTGATAGTTGATAACATTTATTTTAGCTCTGAAAGTTTTACTTTATAATCAAGACAATTAGACTTATAATATTAGGCCATTTAAAATTATAGCTATGTTAGAATATATATATATATATATATATAGACTACTAGATTCTAACATAGCTATATATATATATATAGTAAATATGAGTGCTGATGTGGACGTAGAAGACGGAGGACGTTCTCACCCTGTCCCCGAGGTAGGACTGCGGCAGAACCCAGTGGAGCTGCAGCACAGATGCAGGAAGCTCCTGAACGTCAGCCACCACCGTATTACTGAGAGAGTTTAACACACTCGCCACCTCGTCCTGATCAGCTGTCACCAAGCGCCACGAGTGCATGTCCACAAACTGGACGAGGACAGAGAGAGAGAGAGAGAGAGAGAGAGAGAGAGAGAGAGAGAGACAGAGAGAGTATACAACATCCTTTAGTCACCTGAGGCTTAATAACCCCAATATAAAGAAACACTACATCACTAAATCAATTCATCAACCACATCATCAGTTACAAAATAATGAAAGTGGGTCAACTGGGTCAAGAATGAATTAATATGAGTGTTTTTTTTTAATTACTTTTTTTAAAATTACAATTTCTATAATTGAATATATATTTTAGGTTCGATATTTTTAAATAAAGAAAGAAATAAATATATATATATTTATACACACAAATAAATATATATTTTACACATAATAAAAATAAATGAATGAAATAAACGATTCATTTATTAAATTAATAAAACAATCAAATAATGATTTAAACTATTATTTACTGTATATATAGTTTGATTTTTTTAGGGACATGTAGGCACAATCTTTATACATGTCTTTGGTGTTTGATGGACAATCTGTCAGAAAGACATGTTCACTTCATATTTACTTCATAAACACACACACACACACACACACACACACACACACACACACACACACACACACACAGATGGACAGACAGACAGACACACCTTCCCCCTGCGTTTGTCGGAGCTGCGGCACTGATCCGTCACACCGAAGCAGAAGCACTCGGTACATCCTTTTGGGTTGCTCGGGTCGAAATGAAACGAACCTTTACGGCACACGTCACACCGCGGCCCCTCCACGTTACTCTGAGAGAACACACACACACACACACACACACACACACAATTCTGAATATTTATCAGAATATTTTAGCACAACTCACTATAACACAATTCCTGTGGTTTCACAGACATCTGTATCAACTCTAGATTAAGGCTCCTTCACACTTTTTTTCTTTTTTACTGCCAGTGCACATTTTACACATCATCCTATGTGAAGAGGTTGCAAGGTGGGTGGAATGTGGTTGTTGTTGTTGTTGTTTTAAAAGCACTGATTCTGCCATTTTTGGTCACTGCAGGGCTTACGAAATTTTCAGAAAACTGACTTCAAGTAATTTTTTTAATGTAGTGACCAATCAGATCGCAAGTTGGGATGCAACTGAAAAAACCAAACGTTTGCTCATGACAAAACTGTTAGTGAGCGAATATGAGATTTATGATAGTTTGAATGAAAAGCATTTTACTGCCAATATTCTATTGTAGCAACATAACCCAGAATAAAGTATTTTGGGACATTGATCAATTTTGTGAACCCACTTTAACTGTGGCTGCTTACAGTTAAGACACACAAGCAAGATTTTCTAGATTAGACTTATGCACTTTGATGCACTGGTGTGTAAAAGAGGAGCTTAAGACTATGCAGGATCATGCTATCATTCATTATATATCAAAAGAAGAATGATGAAATTCATTCATAAATTTAACGAGATAGTAATGTGTTTTGTTTGTTTTTGTCGTTTATCTGTCAGTGTGTGTGTCAGGAGTTTTATATCGTAAGCAGGACACTCCACACTCGTCACCTTGCAGAGGCAGCGTCCGGTGTTGGGGTCGCAGATCTGCGCCGTCACTCCTCCGGGGTTACACGAGCACGCCACACATTCGGGGAAACGGTAGTAACCGGCGACGCACTGCGAGCACTGCCGCCCACCTATCCTGGGTTTACAGCTGATACACACAGATAAACCATAACACAATTTACATACTTCATTCTACTGTCATAAAAGGTACACTAATTAGCGCAGGTATAGTAAGTCATCATTTTTTAAGAAATATTTGGATTATTTTCAGATTTTTTGGAAACGTTCTCATTATTCAGAATGATCTGAATTAGTTCGTCTTCGGTTGGTGCAAATTTAATACCTGCCCTTCCCAAAGCGACTTTAAGGCTGATGTAGGCTGCATCATACTAATTAATCTATTAACATTGATCCTGCTCTGTATTTTGCATTGCATTTAAGGTAGAAATGCCCAAAACTGAATATTCATTAAAGCAAACACTATGGATTAAAAAAAGAGATGAAGATGTGAAAGATAAGGCGTTGAATTCATAATAATGAAATTTCAAATCTCATCAAATTCATAGAACTGAAATATATTATTTTGAAAACAGCAAAACTATACTTATTTGTTTTGAATTAAACTCCTTGAATTTCATTTAATTCTACTTAAAAAATTAATGTTTTCAAAAAATCAATTGTTTGTTGCTCAAAAATTCAGATTCAGTAATTAAATTTTCAGATACTAAAAAAAAAACTGTATTCAGGTTGCTCATTGCAGTGCTGATTTATTTTGGGTGGAAAACTAGTTCTTAAATTTCAAGGAAGTTAATCCAAAACAAATACATACATATATGTGATTTTTGAACTTATGTATCTCAATGCTAAAAATCCAACAATGTTTAAATTTCATTGTTAAGAATCTAGTGGTGTTTAAATTTCATTATTAAGAATCTAGTGGTGTTTAAATTTCATTATTAAGAATCCAACGATGTTTAAATTTCATTATTAAGAATCCAACAACGTTTAAATTTCATTATTAAGAATCCAACAATGTTTAAATTTCATTATTAAGAATCTAACAATGTTTAAATTTCATTATTAAGAATACAACTGGGTTTAAATTTCATTATTAAGAATCTAATAGTGTTTAAATATCATTATTAAGAATCCAACGATGTTTAAATTTCACTATTAAGAATACAACTGGGTTTAAATTTCATTATTAAGAATCTAATAGTGTTTAAATATCATTATTAAGAATACAACAATATTTAAATTTCATTATTAAGAATCTAATAGTGTTTAAATATCATTATTAAGAATCCAACAATGTTTAAATTTCATTATTAAGAATCTAACAATGTTTAAATTTCATTATTAAGAATACAACTGGGTTTAAATTTCATTATTAAGAATCTAATAGTGTTTAAATTTCATTATTAAGAATCCAACGATGTTTAAATTTCATTATTAAGAATACAACTGGGTTTAAATTTCATTATTAAGAATCTAATAGTGTTTAAATATCATTATTAAGAATCCAACGATGTTTAAATTTCACTATTAAGAATACAACTGGGTTTAAATTTCATTATTAAGAATCTAATAGTGTTTAAATATCATTATTAAGAATACAACAATATTTAAATTTCATTATATTCAAAAATCTAAACATGTTTAAATTTCATTATTAAATATTCAATGGTTTTTAACATTCACATGTCTCAGTTTTGCTTCAATATAACACACAAAACAGTCATGTTGTTTTGCTATTGTGTAAAATACACAATTCTCCATATAGACCACAGTACACACAATTCTTCAGTAAACCAGCAGTGACTGTTGTACATCAGGAAGCATGCTTTCACTGAGAATGCGTGACTCACGTGCACTGGCCGGTGGTGACGTCGCACTGGCCCGTGTCTCCTTTACGGATTCCGGTTGGTGAACAGTCGCAGCCTTCGCAGCCCAGCAGCGGGTGATAGCTGAAGGTCTTACTCTGACACACATCGCACGCAGGACGCACCGTCTGCGGAGGACAAATACACTCGCCAGTGACCTCGTCACACAGCCGCCGGCCACACTCGCACGCTGCAGGGACACACAGAGACGGAGATTAATAGGAGCTGAAGTCAGGGGTGTTTAAACATTTGCCATCAATCACCTCTTAAAATCTGAATAATAATAGAGTTTCTTAAGGTGGAAAGTTTCTTAAGGTGGAAAGAAATACTTGACTTTCTACTAGACATGATACACAAGACTTTAAAAAACAGTGAAAATTGCATTTATACCACTGCACTGTTGAATTCTCAATTCTGAACATTTTGATTCATTTTCTATAAAAGCATATTGATGCGGTCTTGCTAATACGTTATCGTTTCCATAGTAACGACAGTACACAGGGATTTGTATGGAGGACGCTCTTAATGGAAAATTGCTGTTGTGTAAGAAGAATAAATCCCTTCAGAAAGCGCAGTTATTGAAAATAATCAACTTCAGGGATGTAAGAGTACCTCCGCTTCACATCAGGCTGCATCACATGACCTTGTTGTTAATTATTTTCCTATAACAGCACACCACATTATGCTTTATTTCTTTATGTTTTCTATATGCAATTTTAAATATAAAGGATGCTTAAGAAAAAAGTAATTTTTTTCTGGTGCAAATGTAAAGAATAGCTGCACAGTAGGCCTTAGGATATACTATTAAATACTTTTAAAGAGATTTTCTTAAACTCTATCTAAATTCTGAAGTAGTTTTTGTAGTATTTATATACATCCGATAGCGTGGTAGGTTACTGGTAACACTCGTAGTAGTCATTGAGAACACACTGGGTACACTGGTTATGAATTTTTGTTTTTAATAATAATAAATTGGATATATATCAAATAGGAAAAGACAGTGAAGTTTGATGAGCAGTGTGTAAGTCGTCCAGTAGAGGGCACTCACGTCTGCAGTATGGGAAGCCGTAGAACCCTGTGGCACAGCGAGAGCACTGGCGCCCAATCACGTGAGGTCTGCAGTGACACTGGCCTCCTATTGGCTCACAGGTAGGGCTGGTCGATCCTGTTTTATCACAATAGCAAGGCAGAGCGCCGTCCAGATAGTGAGCGACCAGGGAGCGAGCCGAACTCTTACAGAACTCTGAGGCGCTGTGGAGGCTGAGGGAAAACAGACAAGGAAGTCAGAGTCAGCTCTGTAGTGACAGAGGATGGAAAGTGAAAGGTGTCCAAATGTTAAGATGAGACACGTTAGAGCTTCTTGCAGTCGAAAATGAAAGTCAGATAGATAAGATAGAAAAAGACAGTGCACACATACTCGATGTGAAATCCCTGAGCTCCACACTGACTGATGAAATCCGAAGCCTTATCCAGAGGTTTAGGATTAAGAAGCTCAGGGCTGTAGCTTTCCTCAGGGATCACCAGCACTGAATCCTTAAACAAAAATATAAACACTGCATGAATAGAAGAACCCCAGTCCATAATTAACCATAATTATATCTGCAATATACACAGGTTACAAATTTTACAAACATTTCCAGCTTCAGTGCTTCTACAGCTTACCCTTTTTTAAACTGGAACAAAAATAAATCAGTGTAGTAGATGTGTAAAATTATACATCTGTGTAACACATTACACTGTTTTAAACTATAACACACTTAAACACTTAATTAGCAGGACTGGGATGTTGTAGGACAGAACAACAAAGCAGGTGGTTTTTACTCCCATGTGAGCAGGAACAAAGATTAAATATAAAGCTTGCAGGACAAATAAAGGCCACAGTGATTAATGGTGCTTCTTTACAGCAGTGACTATTCAACTAATCTATGCAACCCTTACTATAAACTGTTTCTCTTCACTATTTTATATATAATTTTTTTATACCACAATAATGTCAATATGGTAGGAAAGCTGAGACTTCATCTGATTAGAAAAGAAATAAACCAAGCTTGTATAGTTTGGTCATTATATATGTAACAGTGTTACATACAGTACATGAAACTGAAATTTTTAAAATCTTACTGCTCTGTTGTCGATGAATTCTATGAGCTTATTAACTCCATGTACAGTCCTCTATGATCTTTATGCAATTATATTAAGGTTTTAGCTTGATAGTGTTCTTAGACCCTGAACTAGCATGAGGCTATGTTTCTGTTGAAATAAAAACAGCTCTTGGTAATGGACTCAGATTTTTAGACCCTACTGTAGATGTGATATAAATAATCATGGCCTTGTATCTACATCCTTGTGGTTTACTGGCAATGCTTTTAAAAATTCCATTTCAGCTGCCTGTGTAAAAAAAAAAAAAAAAGTACTTAAAACTTAAAAGAACTGAGAGAAAGAGCCAGGACAGGATGGGCAGAGGATCACAGAGTCTCTCTCTCTGTGTGAGTGAAACACTCAGCCAGCCACATACCAGCCTCTCATACCCTCCTCTCCTTTTATAATAGACAACCTTTACATAACAGTGTATAAGAGGTCAGATGAAGTATCACACACAGTCATCATGACTTCATTAGTGTAACTAATGTATGTGTAAGATTAGAAACTGTAACAACTGAAAAAAAGAAGAAATAAAGGTGTCCTGACCAGAGTGAGGGTTTTTCCCTTTGGGATCTTCACAGTGATGGACAGAGTCTGCTGGAGGACGTCCAGAGCAATGCGTCTCTCTGCTATAACCACACTCCTGCAGCCGGACACGGAGGGACAGAAGGAGGCGTTCATGTGACCTGAGGAGAAAAAAAAATATCCAATGATCCAAAAAAGTTAAAACAGGGGCTAGCGTGTACTGGGTGCAACTGAAAAGCATTTGCCTCATCATTAGGACATAGAGAGTGAGCTCAGGTATGCGGAAGGGGGTAGAAAGAGCATTCCTTCAAGTGCAAGTTTGAAAAGAGTGTTCGTTGTGTGTCCTCACCTGTCCACATCTCCCCCGAGTCCAGCAGCACCTCTACTGGGAAAGTAGTGTGCTCAGGCTGACAGTAGTGCACTACAAACATGTAGCGGCCTGTCTGAGGTACCTGAGCTCTCAGTTCCACTTCAGTCTGGAAGCAGATTAGCATAAACACATACAGATTTACAGGTTAGTGCTTCAATTTGGATTGATACTGATGCTGAAATTGTAATTATATTAATATATACACACATGTACTCGATTGTGTTGGCAGGCTTTTTAAAGCCCTAGTTTAGACAGGACTGTCAGTCTCCTCCGTGATAAAACTCTCACATTCAGATAGCAATTCACGTAACATACAAGGGAGGAGTTTCTACCGGCTTGTTTTGTATATTAGCCTGGATGATTGCGTCCCACATGGGCATATGATCATGCTCAATTCATGACATGGCGAGCAAAAAGTTGAAGACCAGACAATGGACAAGAGAAGAAATTCTACAATCCAAGTAAGTTGTTGAGAGACTGCTTCATTTGTCTTTTTTGAGTTTCAGGAAGTGGATAAGTATGCTAGGTGACTAAAAAATGGCAAGAAACAGTGGTTTTCCCAACGCAAGGCTGCATCTGCCTGCAAAATTGCAGACGTATTTTTCCAGACAGGACTAAAATTATCAGATGACTGCACAGTTGGTCAAAAAACAAGAAAGAAAAACACCAACATAGCCATTTAGGATAGAAACAAAATCACGGAGAAGCACCTACAAATGATGGATTTACCCCAGTTCCCCAAATTAACAAAATAATCCCATTCAAATAGGGCTTAAGACAAGTTATAAAATCTGAAACCTGATTTCACACTGGATACAGAATCATTTGCTTGTATTCCCAGCATCTGATCCTGAAACATTGAAGATACTCAAAATGGTGTCACTTGGTATAGGGCTAGAAAGAAATTCAGTGGAAACACACTTCCCTAGTGTGATTATTTGAAAACTGGTTGGTGAGATTGAGGTACTATGATGGCAGAGTGATGATAGGAAGTTATGCGTGTCAAGTGACTAAATACGGCAAGCAGCAGTGGTCAATATTTTTTTCCTCCAATGCAACAGGTAGTCTGCGACTCCATGGGGGCTAAATTTATCAAACTGTTATTTTTCTCAGGGTGGAGGAAGGAAAAAACAAAATCAGAGGAGTATCTACAAACGACTTACCCCAGTTCTTCCATATAGGGCTTACGACATCATCTAAAATCTAAAATATGATCTCACTTTCACCAGATCCTGTTGACTAATCAAAATGGAGTCACTTGGTGTAGGACTGGAAAGAAAATCAGTCACTCTTTCCTAGTGTGATATTTTGCAAACAGTCTGGTTCCTTGAACCACTGAGATAGAGGTACTATAGTGTCAAAGTGTTGAGAGGAAGCTGTGGTACCTGAGGTGATTTGAGCAAAGGTCCATCACACCGTCCTGAAGCCTGAGTGCTGAATCTGGATGGCCGGATCACGGTCGAGGCATCTAAAGTGAGCGCTGTGGGAGGTGTGTGGAACTGACTCTGAACACAGTGCTTACTGAAACAGAGAACCAATACAAGTTACTGCCTGGAGAAGTTGTTCTTCCTTTGTTTCTGGTGACTTTGACAACATCAGGTGGAGATCAGAAGCGGAGAGCAGAGACAGATTTCCTAAGGCACCTGAATTCAGCTTTGCTCAGTCACAACAAAGACAGAGAGGAAGGTTTAACCTGCTCGAAGCTACTCAGAGCACACACTCCATATCTCTTGTTTCATTGCCCGAAGCTCCCTCATCCCATCCTGCGTTCCATCAGCGAGACTAAACGTTTACAGCTCCTGCCGCATTCAAAAGTAAACATATTGTTAAATATAAATTAAAACCACTGTCATCCCTACACATTGTCTTCTGCACTGTCTTCCATTTAGCATGCTATAGGTCACATTGCATTGGCTCTTTATGTGAATGGTTAAGGTCAAACCATACAACAAAGGGTTCCCTTCCATAAAGGAAGCTACAAACCCAGAACTAGCCAAAGAACACTCACACCCCATCCATCTAGCAAGGGATCTACTTGCTACACTTTCTGAAAGGGACATCTTTTGTTGTATGGATCTACCTTGTGGAAGGACACCATGAGGAAGAACTCGTACACTCCTTAGGGGGAAAAATGTTCCATCTCACATCCTAATAGGTGCTTTGGTTTGTTCTTTTGGGGAACCCTTTAAAAGTTCTATATGTATGTACAACCATATAGGAAGCTAAGAACTCAGAACTATCCAAAGGACTCTCACAGTCTTTAAGTGAAAAAGGTTTCATCTCGCAATCTAAAAGGTGCTTCAGTCTGTCCCTCTGAGGGGAACCATAATTGTGCTATGTAGACCCATGCAACAAAAGGCTTCATTTTCAGAAAGGGTTCCAAAGGCTGTTCTTCAAGAAACCAAGAACACAGAACTAGCCACAGAACCTGCACAGTCTTTAGGGGAAAGAAGAAGAAGTCGTCTTTATTTGTCACATATACTTTACGGCACGATGAAATTCTTTTTTCACATATCCCATCTTGTTAGGAATCTGGGGTCAGAGCGCAGGGTCAGCCATTATACAGTGCCTCTGGAGCAGAGAGGGTTAAGGGCCTTGCTCAAGGGCCCAACAGTGGCAGCTTTGCGGTGTTGGGGCTTGAACCCCCAACCTTCTGATCAGTAACCCTGAGCCTTAACTGTTGAGCCACCAAAAGAGTTCTTGGTCATAAAGGGCTGTGAGAAGTGTTCTTTAGGAAGCCAAGACGTTTTCTTCAAGAAGCTAAGAAACCAGAACTAGCCAAAGAACCCTAACAGTCCTTAGGGGAAAAGTTTCCATCTAGCATCCTAAAGGATTTGTTCCTCAGGGGGAATGCCTAAAGGTTCTATGTAGAACCCTAACCCTGTTTTTTAAAGAAGGGTTCCTAGCACAACACTTTTTCCAAGTTAAAACCCAATTACTATATAAAGAACTATTAAACACCTAAAAAACACAAAGGTTTTCTTCATGTTGTCCCTACATAAATCCATACAATAGAAGGTTTCCTTTTTAGAAACGGGTTCCACCTTTACGAAGCTAAGAAAACCAGAACTAGCCCAAGAACTCTAACACACCTGAGGACAAAAAGTTTCCATCTAAATAAAGGGCGTCATAAAGGGTTTTTCTATTTGTCTATCTGGGTGAAACTTTAAGGGTTCTACATATTGCACATCCACACAAACTGAGGGTTTCCCTTCTAGAAAGGCTTCCAAGTAGAATTCCTTTAGCAAGCTAGGCACCCTTAACTATCCGAAGAACCCTTCAGGAACTGCTGCTTTTAACAGTGTAGTTACATGCTCTATGAAAGGCATCTAACAATAGGAAACGTACATGTACTTCCCTGTAGTGGAGCACTTGCACCAAGAAACAAGAAACACACACACACACAAAGCTCTTCCTTTTCTCATTCGAAGACAAAGAGTGGATGTATTTTTAGAGATGTGTGTAATGGGTTCACTCATGTTTTGCCTTAAAGCTAGGATTTGAGTCTCTCTCTCTCACACACTCACACACACATACACACACGGTTCTTCATGTTCTTGGATGCTGTACTAAGCTTATGCCTTTATCTTTCATATTGCATATAACTACACTCTTGAAACAGGGTTCCTCAAGGGTTCTTTGGTTCTTTGGAATTCTGTTAGAGGTTACTACATAGAACTTTTAAGGGTTCCCACAGAGGCAGGACTGAAGAACATCTCAGCGTGATAAGAATGTAAATGTTCTTTCGGGTAGGTATGGGTTCATAGATTCAGAAAGGGGTTCTACGTTCAGCCCTTTTCTAAATGGGAAATCCTCTTTTGTAGGGTTCTACATAGACCTTTTAAGGGTGGAACAAACTGCAAAAGCCTGTGTTGTGCTAAATGAAGCCATTTTTTTCTAAGAAAGTATGGGTTCTTTGGATAGTTATGGGTTCTTATTTTTAATTGCATCCCTGTAAAATGGGCAACTCCTGAAAGGGACACACTTGGTTAAAGGGTACTACAGAGAACCTTTAAGGATTTCCACTGTGGATCCAACCAGAGTGCTATACAGAATCAGAGCGCTATAAGACGTTACCTGTTAAAGCATTAAATCTTTAAGAGTGCTACATGGAATGCTTTTTTCTTGTTCTTTGGCCAGTTTCTTCAGGGGATCTTCTACTTTTTTAGTATTTATTCTAAATTTAACTTATTTTCTTTTAAACATTGATTGGTTGATTGATTGCTTTGTGATTTTTTTATTTTAATTTATTTACCTATTAGCTCAAACAGCTCTGGATCGTCACTGTGTACAGTGTCAGCAGCTTTCTGAAGACTCGTGTCTCATTTTCAAATAAGAACATCTGCCAAACAACCCAGAACCAAACCATTCAACCTGTTTCCTATTTGCTGAGACAAACAAAATAAATATCGTAACAGTGATGTGTTTCTCTACATGATGGTTTCTTATTAAGTTAATGCTCTGTTATTACGCCTGGCCTACGGCCCTCTGATCAAGAACAGACACAGAAACACAGCGAGGCGGGTTAGAGATGATAAATGGAGGAATATTGTGCTCCAGGTGAGACACTCAGTCCCGTGTGTGGAATGTAAGCAGCCACGCCTGCACCACAGATGTGCTTTTTTTCCTACTTACTGAAATATGACTGCTTTCTGAAAAGATCAAAAGCAGGGAGACAGAAAGTTAAGTACCTGGGCGGATTTGAGTTGTGCTTCCACAACTGTTAACATGACTGTTAAAACATGATTGTTTGAGTACATGTTTAAGTATGTGTGCTTATCTACACGCTAAACCACAACTATTATGTTAAACTCCTGTATAAAAATTGACTGCTGGAAATGGCTACATTATTTTTTTTGTGTAGAGCAGGAGAGTTTCAGTTCTATTTTTGAGATCCCACACAACCTTCAAAATATTTGGTTAAAGACTTCCCTGTTTTGTAGTGTGGGCTCGTTTCTATTTTACACTCAACACCCCTAGGAGAGAAACCATATACACTAGGAAATAAAAAAGAATGATTCAGAGGAACAGATCCTGTTCGGCTTCAGGAGTCCAGCACTGCCTACATCCTGAGCTTAACTGAGTACATTGGTGTGGTGCTGTTTTTTTTCACCTTCCTGTACTTCATCAATCTACATAAATTCATTGTGAACTTTCTGAGAGTCTGTAACATTGCCACCTCACAGCTCCAGGGTTTCAGATGTGATCATGAGCTCGAGTGTGGAGATTCACACGTTCTCTATATGTTCATGTGGGCTTCTTCAGTGTTCTCTGGTTTCCTCCCACCGTCCACCTGTAGATGGACTGATGACTCTAAATTGCCCCCAAGTGTGATTTCGTGTGTGCATGATGCCCTACAATGGACTGGCGTCCCACCCAGGGTGTTCCCGGGATAAGGATAAAGAGCTTACCGAAGATGGACAAATGAATAAATGAACAATGATTTTAAGTGTTTTAAGTCCCTAATGCCCTACTGGGGTCATGCTGTGTTTCCTCCAAATACCAAACACCTTATACCAAACAAAAAACTAAACTTACTGTATGATTTGTACTTTGTTTGGACAATATGTGCTTAGTCTATCCAACTTCTAGTCTCTCCTTCAAAGTTATTTTGGGAGAAAAAAGGATGATAAAGTAAATAATCCACCTCATTCCCATTCTTTACACCCAAATGGAGATCAAATCTACGCGGGCGTGTCACTCTATGTGATCACCTGACATGATTGTGACTGATAGGCAGAATCTACAGTTTGGGCTAGAAAGAATTCAGCCCTTGGTTTTGCGTCAGTTGACTTACTCTGTTCTGATTTAGGCGTGAACATGAAGAACTTTCTATTCTGATTAAAGTCTCAGTCCGATTTCAAACACATTATCAGACTGCATGTGCAGTAAATGTACTCGCTGTCCCATGTGACGCTCTTACTTTAAAGTGTTGCCTGCTTTGTTTTCTATTTTATTCTCAACAACCCTTGGGGTGGGGGTGGGTGGGGTTAAAATTAAAGGACAAGAGGACTCTCTTTTCCTGAACAGGAAATGAAACTTTTTTCAAGAACCACACCTGTCCTCTGTGAATCGGCCATGGTGCGAGACGCAGAGCACCGTGGGCTGGACGAGCTCCATGGTGAACTCATCAGAAGGGATGGCGTACACTCGATACTGTGGGAGGAAAAACCAGCAAAAGATCAAGTCATTACACAATACTCACATTAGAGGATTGCATAACACGATGCACTTGTAGGCTCTCCAACTCTTCAATTTTACATGTACATGGTAAGAGGATTACTCTTAGTCCAGCTTGTTTTCTCATCTCTCAAAATTTTCATACAAGGCTATTTAATCTGCTTTTGTCACACAGATCTGGCAACCCAGCACAAAAGGTCCAACAGTAGTCAGAAAATCATAACAGCGATCTCTCACCAGCAGGACTGAGCGCGTGGGGGACTGCAGAAGAATCTCAGCCTTGGGGGGAAGCAGAAAGTGAGCGATGCGGTTTTGTCCGTCCACCACCACAGAGCGACAGAGGAAGCTACAGAGCAGAACATTTTTCAAAATTTAGATTTTAAACCTGAATCTGGACCCTCACGTCTTTTTCTGAATTCCACTACAATGGTTCTTCAATTGAAACAAGCCAACTTACATCATCTGATAATATCAATATCACTTCATCTCTATTACAATATAAACAATATTTATGGAAAGCACTTTTTATTTATATTTGTGTATGTGTGTGTGTGTGTGTGTGTTTTTCCAAGGACTAACAGTTTTACACTGGGAATTTATTTCTCTTTGAGATGTCCCATAATTAAATGGGTCATATAATAAACACACCTATAAGCACAGCTGTAGATGTTAGCTCTGGTTTGAACTTGGTCCTCTGGTTGTCCACCGATATAGACATTAACGTTCTGGGTTGCATCCACTTCGTTGGCGTATTCCAGAACCAGGACATGGGAGCCGGACTCAGGGACGTGCAGCGTCAGCCGCAGCTGGAAAAAGACAGATGTGGTGTGACTATACAAACACGTGTGCATTTACAAGCTTACCAGCAAAGACTTCAATAACCCCAATTTAATAAAGCATTTAAAGATAAAATACACCAGCGGTTTTATTCAAGCCCATGCAAAGAAGCAAGGAACATGACAAAAGTATTTGAATATAAATTTGATATATTTGAGTATTTGAACATGTCACATAAAATTCTATTTTTCTGTGATGTTTTTCCTCTGTTTTGAAATTGCTATGGGTAAGATTTCAGATTTCCGTCTGAAAAATTCAGAACCCTAAATATAAATCCCAAAATTCAAATCTCAAAAATACAGATTTTATGGAAATTAGGTCAAATGTGAGCCATCCTGGAATCCCAGGGAAAAGTAGACATATTTGGAGTGGTTTTTTGTTAAATGCTGTTTTTGAGATTAGAATTTCAGGGATTTCTATTTTTGAAATTTGAATTTTTTGGGATTTGTATTTAGGGCGCTGAATTTTTCAGATCTGAAATCTTACCCCTAGCAATTTCAAAAAAAAGGAAAAAGAAACATAGATTCGAAATGTAAATATATGAAATACGCCACAGAAAAAAAAAATTGTGATGTCACACATATAGAATTCAAATTCACATTCAAATACTTTTGTCAGCTTTCAAGCTCCATACATGGTAATGTTCAACAACAGTTGTTAGAAAAACGTGACACATTCTCACATGACAGCGCCAAAGTGAAGTGTAGCTTCTTTATTTCTTAAGAAGAACCTTAAATTTGCAAACACTATATAGCAAAGTACCATTGGTTCTGATTTTGCCTAAAGGGTTAAACTTCATTCAGGCCCCATGTGTGTTTTCTGTGAACTTCCATTTTAACTGATACTTGAACATTAAAATGCTCTATAGACACCTTTTTTATAGATTGTAGCTATTCGTATTTGGTGTTATTTTATGATTGCTTGGAAACCATTGAAAAGTGGAGTTAAATCACCAGTGAAAAGTAATTCACTGAAGTGTAGTACCATTTGCAGAACACTGGATTCGCAAAAAAAAAAAAAAAATAAAAAAATAGTATAATGATCAGGATTTGGCACCTGTTGAGTCATTTTGTCATAAGGAGTTGGCATCAGTACTTGGTATCACCAAATACTCGAGGATCAAAAATCGGAATCTGTATAATTTATTGTATGTGTATGTGTATGTGTATATATATATATATATATATATATATATATATATATATATATATATATATATATATATATATATATATATATATATATATATACATATATACACACACATACACACACACATACACACACACAGTACTGTGCAAAAGTCTTAAGCACATGCAAAGAAATGCTGTAGAGCAAAGATGCCTTCAAAAATAATGAACTTAAATGTTTCTACATTAGAAAAAAATACTATAAAGCACGGTAAACAGTAATAAATGAAACAAAGTCAATATATGGTGTGACGATCCTTTGCTTTTAAAACAAAAAATACTAATCTCAGGTACAATGTGTGCAGTTTTATAAGGAAATGAGCATTATGTTTTTTTGTCTGAAAAGTGTCTCTTATGTAATATGCTGCTTTCTTTACAGACATACAAACATTTTTCTATAACATTTAATTTTGTGCTGGAAATCTAAAATGTTTTTGTACTGAATCAATAATGTAGAAGTCATAAAATAAAAATCTAACAAAGTTTGTACTAAAAAAATAGGGTGCCTAAGACATTTGCACAGTACTGTATATATACATACATATATAGCGCATTTGGTGTAACATTGCTTCTGCCTATGATAAGCAGAATGATGATAAAGCCTGCTGGACTTCCCTTGATTCACTGTAGATGAATATCTCATAACCATAACAGAGTTTAAAGGTGTTAAAGTGACTCATCCTACCTGTGAGAAACACATGTGTGTGTCTGTCTGGGTTTGTTGTACATGCATGCTGTGTGTGTGTGCATACCTAGTGGCCTGTAATTATCCTAATCTCCCACCTGTCTGCCATTGACGGACACCAGCTCGGGATGGTCGGCAGTGGGCTGTTGTATGCGGCTGTGTCTCTGTGTAGAGCCCAGGCTCTGAGACGCCAACGCTGACGGGAAGCCGTCCAACGGCACGTGCTTGTAGAGGAGACAGCTGCAGTTGGGGCACATGGCAAACAAAATCAATCTGACCATCTGAGCATAATACAGTACACTACAAACAAAGACAATAGTAATATTTATGGTAAAAATACAATAAATAATGAATTAACTATACGTACAGTATATGAGTATTGCAAATTCTGAACAGTATTTAAAAAAGATAAAATAGAATATTATACAGTTCAACCTTTTCAAATTATTTTTTTAATTTTTAAATTATGATATAAATTATATTAACTGACTGCTTGAAGAATTTCACTTGTCTTTTTATACTTTTTACCCCTGTATAACTGTGTAAGTGTGACGTCACAATAAACATAAATCAATAAAAATTTAAAGTTCTCTGTATAAATAAATATAAATAAATAAAAGGCAAAGTATTTGATTTGCAACCTTTAATAGCAACAGAACCACCTAAAGTATGGGCCAAAAACCTTAGTCGACTATTACGATGTATTTCTATTTATAAATGTGTTATTAATGAATAAATGAATAAAAATGATGCAGCTGATACATATTAGCTAAGAATGTCACTTCAAACTGAGAACTTTTATTATGTAAAAACATATATTTCTTTCAAATAGAAAAGAGACGAACCTATAGACTTTTATTAGTGAAGAATAATGATGTAATCTGGTCACTGAAATATTTAACAAAGCTGTTTAGTTTTAATAAACGACGCATTTAATGAGAGTGCACTCTGGCTTTGGGATCCAGCCGTCATCCAAACTTATTGTGTGTTCACGATCTAGAGAAAATCAGACATGATTTCACACGTACTTGCCGTCTCTGGACTGGTAGGTACACGGCTCTGTGATCTCCTGCTGCAGAATCCTAGCTTCATAGTACGCACTGGGCAGTAGCACCAAGTAGTCCTGTAACACAACACACACATGCTAATTGTGCATTTATTTAACATTATTTCAATTTCAGTGGGATCCTGATCAACAAAAAATAACAACGATTCTGATCTAAAAAGTGAGAAGGTGAAAAAGTCAGAAAGTTACACTGGTTGATACGTTTAATTTAATTTAGTTTAGGTTAGTTCAGGTTAGTTATTTCTGGTCTACCAAATTTTAATGAGGTACAAAAGCCTGCAGCAACTCCCAATAATTGTTTACATAAATTATAAAAACATATGAATTTTAAAGTCGTAACTTATTATTCAAGAATAAATTCTTTAACATTTTTGATCTGAGGATATAAAAATCATTTTATTCGCCATATACAGTACTGTACAAAAGTCTTAGGCACATGCAAAGAAATTCTGTAGAGCAAAGATGCCTTCAAAAATAATGAAACTAAATGTTTCTACATTTAAAAAAATACTATAAAGAGCATTAAACAGTAATAACTGAAACAAAGTCAATATTTGGTGTGATGATCCTTTGTCTCAGGTGCAGTGTGTGCAGTTTTATAAGGAAATGAGCTGTAGGTGTTACTGAGCATCTTGCAGAATCAGCCACAGTTCTTCTGGAGACTTTGACTATCACACTTGCTTCTTATTTTTGCAGTAAAACGCAGCAGCCTTCATTATGTTTTTTTTGTCTGAAAAGTGTCTCTTATGTAATCTGCTGCTTTCTTTACTGACATACAAACATTTTTCTAAAATGTTTTTGCACTGAATCAATAACGTAGAAGTCATAAAATAAAAATCTATAACAAAGTTTATACTAAAAAAAAAAATAGGGTGCCTAAGACTTTTGCACAGTCCTGTATAAATATATATATATATATATATATATATATATATATATATATATATATATATATATATATATATATATATATATATATATATATATATATATATATACATACACACACACAAATTAAGATATATATGCAACACAGACTACACAACACACAACACATTTATCATCCTAATATACAAATATTGCACGCGGAAATGGTAGACTCGGTCGTATCTGCTTTGACCTCCTCACTGGCTCACAGTTCAGTATTTTAATATCACAAAATTGTCCAATAAAACTGGATAATTCCAGGGCCTTTAAATATCAACTGAGAAAATGAACATAGCGGTTTTTGGTGACTCATGAAAATAAAATGTCTTAATGAATCAAGACCACCAAGATATTATATAAGAATGTCAATTCATATCACAACTTTTAACTAAAATAAGAAACGGAAACTAACCAGCAGGATTCCCTCAGCCTGCACACACACGATCCACTTTCCCACGCTGAGAGTGAAAGGCTGGGCGAATCCGTCTCCGGGAACGGTGAGGAACGCAGGAGAGTGGCTGGGAGGAAACAGCACCTCTTTACTATCTCCAGACCCTACAGAAGAAAAAAGACCAATCTCTACATTACAGTAAGTTTACATAGGATTAAAAGTAGGTTTAAACAAAAAAAAAAAGTAGGATTGTTCTGTTCTGTACTTCACTCAGCCCTGACATGGATCATTTCTTAATTTTATAATACTGTATAACTGCAACATCATCAATACTCCATAATTTTTTTTTACATTTCAATTATTAATAATATTTGTGCGACACAAAAAAACCCTTCTTGTGCTCAGGGATATTCCTGGTAGCAGGTGTGTGATCTGTTTTGTGCAAAATAGAATAAACTAAAGACTAAATACTAAAGTTTTTATAGAGACTTGAGCTATTTGACGCCACTATACTTCATCAGTGTATTTCATTTCCTGAGCTCTAAAATCAGGACTAACAGCTTGGTACATCATCCAACAGTGTGCATGTTGGTGTTTAACGTTTCCGTAACACTGTGATGATGTGAGACATATTCGGAGCTGGTGACTTAATTTCAAAGGTTACATTAATATTTAAGCAAGTGAAGTTTTTTGTATTCAGATTTAGCTCACATAGGTGCTTATGTTGATTTTCTGGGTCGATAAAATTACACAGATACACAACGAGGACTGATGAAGCAGCCTGCATTTATTCTCTCTGCTGTTAATTGCAATACAGTGTAGATTTAGACAGATAGAGGTTTACAAACCTAGATTCTATTTTTATTTTTTGTTCCAATGGAGTAAATAGAAATCATGAACTCGTACTGTACATTTTTCATGCTTTCATTTTGCTATTTAGAGTTTAAAATATTAATAAATTGTGCCCATGTTATGGTTAATTTGTGCTGTTCTCTGTAGAAAACAGTTCACTACATGTAGATGGAGTTCATAGTACAAAGCAACATACCATTTATTTCATTATGTGTAACTCGATTCTGAATAAAAATGATCCCAGTTATTAACACATGCACACACACACACGCACGCACACACACGCACACACACACACACACACACACACACACACACACACACACACACACAAGCTGCTTGTTGTGTTTTAATCCTCCCCGTGAAAGCAGGAGATTGTGCTGTTTAGAGTGCCGTGTTAATAACGCATGAAATCTGGTTTAGGTTTATATGGGTATCATGTTCAGACCAGTAAGTACAGGGGGAGAGCAATTTTATATATATATATATATATATATATATATATATATATATATATATATATATATATATATATATATATTCATATATATATATTCATATATATATATATATATATATATATATATATATATATATATATATATATATGTACACACACACACACAGATATATATATAGAGTTATATCTATATTTACACAGACAACCAGAAAGACTGACAGACAGACAGACAAGGCTATAGAGTTACATCTATACTGTATATGCAGACAGACATAGAGACAAAAAGCGATGGTGGAGGGTGTGTTTTTAACAGATATACAAACTCAAGAGACATATTCACAGACACTAAGTCAGAGACAGACAGAAAGACAGACGGACAGACAGACAGACAGACAGGAGTACCTGGTGTGCCCCGGGTGCGGGTGACGGTGACTCTGCCGCTCACGTGGGCTCCGTTAGGATTAGCGTAGCGCAGCAGCATGAGGAAGTGAGGAGGGTGCGTCTCATTGGCATGCACACTCACACACACTTCACTCTGAAGGGAGAAAGTGAAATGTGGACACTCACACACACACTAGCTGAGGGTCAGGTGGGTCAGGTTATACACATCAGTGTTCAACTACAGCTCCACAGTGGGGACTCCAGAGCCACAGGCCACTCAATGTGAACCTTCCTTAAAACCTCTCCTTCATTTTCAGCCCTGATTTCCCAGCATTCAGTGCAGGACAAACAAGCTCAAGCTGCAAGCAAAGCACCAGCATGAAGGAGGAAGCAGGAAAGAGGCAAAATCATGCAATCTTCGGATCAGAGCTCAGATGTGATCAGTCTATACTAGACTTACGTTAACCACGTTGGCACTAATAATAATAATAATAATAATCAATTAATGCTAATATGTCAAACAACTAATTGAGAATTATATTACAGCACTGTCGAATTCTCAATTCTGATTGGACAGAAGGTGTTGATTACATTTTGATAACAACAGCAGTGGTGGTTTAACAGTTAAGGCTCTGGGTTACTGATCAGAAGGTCAGGGGTTCAAGCCCTAGCACTGCCAAGCTGCCAATATTGGGCCTTGAGCAAGGCCATTAACCCTCTCTGCTCCAGGGGCGCTGTATCAAGGCTGACCCTGTGCTCTGACCCCAAATTCCCAACAAGCTGGGACATGCAAAGAAAAGAATTTCACTGTGCCGTGGTATGTGTGTGACAAATAAAGGCTTCTTCTTCTTAAGAGAAGGTCCAACTACAAGCTATGTAATTAATGCACTTGTGATCGTTTCTATTGTAACAACATATACGTGGAGTTAACAGAAGGAGTCTCCCGTGTCAGCACTTTGTGAAGCTGTAATTTTAATTTAAATTTTCGTGTGTGTGTTATTAACTTCAAGAGAATTAAAAATGGGACAAATGTTTATAGCTGCTATAACGTAAGTGATAACGCTTAACGAAATTATTTTGTTATTTAGCGAATACAGTAGCTGAAAAAGGATCTCATGAGTAGAAAAACAGGGAAGAATGTAGCACAAGATAGTGATGATAGTGATGATGATGATGATGATGATGGTCAGTCTGCTCATCACTTACAGCTGCAGTGAGAGAAAAAGCTCGATCCCGCCACCAGTAAGACTCTCCCACGCACGGGCGTGTGCAGGCCAGCGGTCATGTAGCGCATTACTACGGTAAAGGGACCAGGGGAGGTGACAACGACATACACCATCACCTCTGGCTGAGAAAAGAGACAGGGTTAGAGCTCAAAAGCTTTATCATGACTGCACACGTTTAACTGCATTACAGCCAGGTAAAAAGCTGCACAGTAATGGCAGATCTCGTCTGAAAGAAGAACTGCTCTGCTGATGATTAGTAGAAATGATTATTTCCAGATTATATTCAGATCAAAAAAGTTCTACTGCAACTAAAAGTAAGAGATTCATTCCTCAGAGAATAGCTGCAATAAAGCAGGCATTGAAATATACACTGTACATAACAATACTGTATATTAAATATTACAGCATACAGTATATAGTATCATTTTTATTTAGATAAGAGCAGTATTAATTAATAATTAATAATAAATATTTTATTCATTTATCAGTTTCGTCATTCTTCTAATGCATGGTGCAAAGTAAAAATCATTTCCCTTTGAAATGAATTTAGACAATAATATGCTTCAAGGAAATAAATAAATAAATAAATAAGGAAGGAAGAAAGGAAGGAAGGAAGGAAGGAAGGATGGGAGAAACAAAGACAGGAAGGAAGGATCGAAGGGACAGAGAGAAAGTAAGAGAGAGAGGGAAGGAAAGAAAGAAAGAGTGGAAGAAAGGAAGGAAGGAAAGATGAAAGGAATAATAAATAAATAAATAAATAAGTAATAATGCAATATTGAATTTCAGTATTAATATCAATATGTGCTGTATATTAGCTGAAATCCATGCTGTGTCTCTAATATAAAACATCAATAACTTTTGCGTTTATATGCGTTTGCTTCATATAAAAAATTTGTTCTAAAATGGACTCTACTGATATGTTGATCAAGTTAAAAAATGCAGGCCAAAAAGCCATTAATTCTCTTCATGAGATAAATGATTTGTCTGTTTGTATGTGTTTGTGAATTTATATCTAACTCAGATGAAATGATCTCACTGCATCAGGTGTTATTGTTACCTGTGCGCGCGAGAGTGTAGCGTAGCCTCTCCAGCTGAATTGTGGGAACTCGTTTGGGTCGTAGCTGAAGCGCACGGGCCGGGCATTGGGCGTGATGCCATTCTCTGCCTCAAACTTTAGATGATGGAGGTCAGGGATGTAGAAGTTGGGCTCTGGCCTACGACACACACACACACACAGTGGAGAAAGTGGAGTGAGTGAGTGTGTGTTTCATCAGGAAGATAAACTGACTCACACTAAAACAGCACAACAGTGACAGAAATAGCAGCTGAGTGAAAAGAGATTCATAAATCAGAAATGTTGCACTTCTGAGATGAACACTGTGTGTGTGTGTGTGTGATTGTGATCATGTTGGTGAAAGAATCCTCAGGTTTTGGGAAATGTTAATGCATTTAATTTCTGAAAACAGTGATAAAGTGCTTACTCAGAGCACGTTCGGCCACGCATGTGCTTCCTGCACTGGCACTGACCAGTCAGCTCATCACAGCCACGCCCTATGGCCCCGCCCACATCACACTGGCAGCCTGTTAGAGAAAGAAGATTAAACAGGATGTTGCTCATACATGTACACTCATCTATGCCTCATAACGTGATCAATGCAGAGGACTCACCCTGAACAAATACACAGATAACACCGTGTCAAGTAAAGGTGAAGAAAACCAAAATATTACTAAGCGTTTAATTAGTGATCTTCTACTTCTTATTTTCGTCTACATCACAATTTGCAGGTGCAGTAAACATAAGCTTTGTTTTATTAACAAGTTTTGTCTTATTAATTTGACTTCAAGAGAGAGAAAAAGAGAGGCTGATGTATTGAAAGAACTGTTTATACCTGCTATAACATAAGTGATAACAGGAACTAACTTGTTCCACAACATTAAATGTAACTATTAATGGATAAAAAGTAAATGTCATTCTGTTATAAATAAAAAATTGCTAGTGTCGGCAAATTGATGTGCTTTAAAAGGAATTGCATGATTTTTGTTCTGGAAAAAATATTTAACTTCAGGGTGGTAAAAGTAACTCCGCTTGGTGCCAGGATGCACCACACCTCTCTGTTGTTGATTATTTTCCTATAACAACACACCGTCAAGTGTGTTATACCTTACTGAGACTTAGTTTATCTCTACTTCTAGGTTTTGGAAAGACAGTTTAGGCACGCAATTACAAACTCAATCATACACACAAAATAATTTTCCAAAAATGTTTTACAAACATGAAGCCCATCCCACAGAATAGAAGATGTTATTTGCTTTTTTTAATTATTTTTTTATGATGTTCATTATGTAGGTAATTAATGTCATATGAGTGATAACACAGGACTATTTTAAAACCTTGGTAAATTAATTATTTATCAAAACTGCTAGCTTGATAGCTGATAGCGTTAATACAACAAGATGTCTGAGGTTACTTTGTAAATATTACACTATTGTTAGTAATGTTAGTCATGATTTAGTACAGGTCACTGCTGTGTGACACACACCTGGCAACCCTGGACTGCACATTATGGTCTGTCCTCAGGTTGCTGAATGCAGTCTTATCATAAGTCCACATGCTCTCACAAGTTATACTTTTTTGTTTTTAAATGATTACAATCACAATTTTAGTAACTTTGCTCGTTTGACACAACAGCGTACATTCTTCACTAACACACAAAATTTTCATTCTCCATAAATTGATCTCTTCGGTTGTGAAATTTTGACCAGATGGTGAGACTAAAGCCAAATTTCCTCTGCAGAGGACAATAAAGTTCACTTCAGTTCAATAATTCACAATAACACATTGTGGGTTTTTAATATGTAACACTATTTCTGGTCAAGTGTACTTGCGTGTCAGTAGCATACACACACACACACCTACACACATACAGAGAGAGAGAGAGAGAGAGAGAGAGAGAGAGAGAGAGAAGCTGAAGGGTGTGTAAGTTTTCCCGTTTGATTAATCATTACTGATTACTGCCTTCCACTCCATTCACTCACCCTGGCAGCCAAAATAGTTCTTCTTCTGCAGCAGGAAGTAGCCGTCGTCACATGTATCACAGGCGTGGCTGCAAATATTGGGCTTGCAGGAACATTCACCGCTTTCCTGAAATAGAAACACACACCACATCACACACACTTTGCCTAACTCTAAATCAATAAGTTACTCAATATATATTCAGTTACTCATTTATATATATATTTTTATATATATATATATATATATATATATATATATATATATATATATATATATATATATATCTATATATATATATATATATATATATATATCTGTAAAGCTGCTTTGTGTCAATGTCCATTGTTAAAAGCACTATACAAATAAAATTGAATTGAATTATACACAGGTTAAACAAGGCAGATTTTCAGATTTCAGTGTGTGTGTGTGTGTGTGTGTGTGTGTGTGTGTGTGTGTGTGTGTGTGTGTGTGCGTGAGTGTGCGATTTTTTGCACATTTTTTGGCGGATTTTTTTTTTTTCCTGCCAGATTTTTGGTCAATCTCATTTTTTTTCCTGCCAGTTTTTGGCCAAATTTAATTTTTCTTTTTCAAGTTTTTTAGCCAATTTTAAATTATGTTTTTTTTCCCTGCAGGTTTTTTTTTTTTTGGCTGATTTAAAAGATTTTTTTTCCTGCAGGTTTTATTAAGTGATTTTTGAACTTTTTTTTCCTCCAAGTTGGAGGTCGTGCAAACATGTTCTAGTTCTAATTGTTTTATGTAATTATTTAGTCATTCTCATAGGTATTCTTCATATATTACAACATACGAGACCATTTTAGGACCTTAATGAAATAACTATTTAAGGCAACTGTGTTTAGGTTTGTTTTATTGACCCTGTATATTCTTTGCTTGTTTGTTCTGCAACACTTATATTTCTGTAGATCTGGCAACCCTGACTGTAGCGAACATCATTGTCTACTGGTGAAGAGAATAAGGTTCATTAAACCCACTCACCTCATGACATTCACCCACACCACTCTGAGTCCCTCTAATATCACACATGCACTCTGAAAAGGGAAAAAAAAAAACCTTTTACTGAGCCATTAATAGAACAGGATGTAGTACAGGATGCATTAGAGTTGAATGTTATTCACTTTTTGTCATACATCAAACAGTCCCCAAATATTACCCATGTTAATTTCAGGGTAAGTATAAATATTTTTTCAGACCACCATTGACATTAACGATACAAGTGCTTAATGTGTTTTCAGAGATAAGCACCTCCTTTCAGGATTAAATCTTACTGAAATCTTTCAGGTTTGCTTACTTTTTTTCCCCTCATCATTCTTATTGTTTTGAAATCCCACTAGCAGTCAGTGATTCCTCACAACAAAATTTAGCATTTATGTTGCCATAAATTGTAAATAGATCGACTTTATTTATTAGCAGATGCTACTTGCTCCTAGGAAATAGTCATTTACACAACTGCTGCCTTTTTTGGTCCTAATTAAGCAATGCTAATATAATACAGTCCCTAAAGTTAGATACTTTGCTAGTTGCTAGCTACAGGTTTAAAATAACAGATTACTTCCTCTAAAGGTAAACTAGCTTGCTAGCAAACTTAGCTTCTCTTTTTCTCCCTATTCCACAATAAAGTAGTTGACTTAAGGTTAGCTAGCTTGCTAACCAAATTGTCTACTGACTACAGGCCTTACTTACCGTACACAATATTACAGTTAGCCTAATATTAGCTAGATTATTAGTGAATATGGCTAGCACTACTAATATCAAATACCTACTGCTGGTGAGGTAACACTGGCTAAGTTAGTTAGGGCTAGCACAGTGTTTTATGCTAAGCAATAGACATGAAAATAGACTCAGGATGCGATCAGGTGATTAAATTTAAACTTTATGAACTTATGTTATTTCTGGTTTAAGGGCGTGAAAAGTGGTGATGTGTGGTTAATGGTTTTTTTTTCTCTTAGGTGCTAACAGATGCTACATTATTTTTCTAGAATCCATGTGGAAAATAATATCCATAATCCACTGGATACTGTATTACCCTTATATCTCTTATATAAGTGTTATCAGAGTACTATAATGCTGAAGTGAACACAATAGTACAAAGGTCCTGCTTTTTTCAGCTCTTTTCAATGTCTGTATTTTAGCAATTCAGTCAAGGCTATTACTCTAATGAATTAATAAAAAGAACATCCTACCCTATTCTTTAGGTTTAAAATGGAGAAAATAAAAGACAAGAGGATGTGGACAACTATACTGAGGCACAGAAAGCAGCAGATGAACACGGTCAAGAAAGAAAGAGGACGGCGGAAAGAGAAAGGTGGAGTTGGATGAATAGCCCCCGATTACCTGCACTGGCTATCTATTCAAAGCTTTAAAAAAAAAAAAAAAAAAAAAAGGAGTTCTTCGTAGCACAAAGCAGAAACCTGATTATGAAACACAAAGAGGAAAGAGAGAGTCATGGTTTATGGCCAGCTACAGTTCAGGCTGATATTCAGACTCTCTGACAACACTACACCCGTTCCACAAGCCACTAAATATACTGTATAAATAGGACATGATTAATTATCAAATAGTATTGTCTAAAGACAATTAAAAAGTTTGGGGTGGGGGGGTTCACATGGAGGACATCAGAGTAGACACCATCTTATCTCAAAAAAGTGAATTTTTTTTATGAATATAGTTATAAATTAACTTAAAGACCATTTTATATGTAGCAAATGAGTGCTTGGTCAGCTTATCCTTCAAACTGTTGGTACACTTTCTGTACAGAGGAGTGCACAGAATTAACAAAAACACTGACATTATTTTATTAATTTGTTTACTCAAAAAGGCTAATTTAAAAATTACAATGTTATGACCTCAAATTAGCATTTCATGGCTTCATTAAGTTGTTTTTTGATTAAGATTGACAGATTTTTCTACTCAGAAGCACAAGTAATTCGCACAATCTGAATTGGCTTAAGCAGTTTCTTAACCAATCTCTGAATAGATATATCTTTCCATGCATAAATATTGACTTAACATTTGGACTCAACTCAAATTCCTTCCAAGTCAACGGGCTCAAGTCCAAGTGAAGTCACAAGTCACTGATGTCAAAGTCACGACTCCAGTCCATGTTGTCTGAGTCATGTGACTCGAGTTCATTGTGGTGCATTCACGATGGCTCACCATTCAGAATCACAAAACGTCAGTTATTACTTTCTCAAACATGAGAAATAGAGACTATGGCTGCAATGTGATATTTAATACAAATTTAAGCTTTGTATTGCAGTTAGAGATGAACTTTAAACTTCATAATCATTTCGTTAATCCTACCATAAGACCGCACTGACAAACATAAATGATGCACCACGTTAAAATCAGCTGATTTCACTGCGCTACTGCTGACCTGTCAGGTAATAATTCACATGCAAGTCATGACCTTGATCAAGCTGAACAACAGAAGAACTAGAGAGAGGTTTGGATTAAAAGCTAGAGAGGTTTGGATTGGTCTGTGGTTGACTAACTCTGTCTAAACTTCTTCCAGGAATGATCCCTGCTGCTGTAAACTGCAGTGACTAAGAGTTGTGAAATGAATATAAATCTGCAATATATCAAAAGACACAAAATTGAGACACCCTCCGACCGATTCTACAGTATCTTATCATTTATTATAGCTTTTAAAGTAAATATGATTCCAGTCTTACTCATCTCTAATCTAATCACTCAGGTTTTAAGGAATGCGTCCACATATTTCCGTGTGTTTATTTTAATCATATCATCAGGTGAAGGATTATGAAAAGCTGCTGAAAGTTGGAGTTATAGTGACAGATACATGGCTCCTGAAGAAGTGCACGAATCAGCTACAGGCTGGTTATGAACTGAAACATCAGGTCCTAATGACATAGAGTTCAGTGTGAGGGACATTTCACTGGTTCTCTACTGCATGATGAGTTTAAAATAATGTTGTTTCTAACCGACTTTGTTGGTATGTTTACAGTGTTAACGTGCAGAAGTATTTTGGCTACTAATATCTCATATTAGAACTTAAAAAGCAGGACAGGCCACGCACACAGGCAGTGACGATAGCGGACACCACACACCTACAAGAAACAAACTCCAAGAAACATTGTGAGTGACTTGTATATAAGGTAACAGTTGGTTTATAGACGTGTGTAATGTCAGGAGAAAATGATATGAACGGAATAGAATATATTTTAATCTAAGCCAATGGAATGGAAAGGAATTTATTTGAATAAAAGGAAATGGAACGGAATTTATTTGAATAAAAGGAAATGGAATGGAATTGAATGGAATAGAATTATCAAACCAAATGAAATGAAATAGAATATAAGGAAATTGATTCTTCAAATAAATAAATTTAAATCAAATAAAATTAATGGAATAGAATTGATTTGAGTCAAGGCAAATAAAATGAAATGAAATGGAATGGAACTGATTGGAATGTATTTAAATGAATTCAATTTATTTTGATTTAAATCAGATCAAATAGAATTGAACAGAATTAAGAAGTGTGTGTGTGTGTGTGTGTGTGTGAGAAGTGGGACTCACCAACACAGCCAGCTGGGTTTTCAGGATCCAGGTTCCAGTAAAGCGGTTTGCAGCGTTCACATTCAGGTCCCTCTACATACGGCAGGCAGATACACGCATCCTGTAACACAAGCCATGAAAAAGTTCAACCTGGAAAACATCACCATGTCAACAACACATTTGTAGTCTCTTCATAATCAGTCTTAGTTTTTGTGGAGAATCCACCATACAAGTCCTTGTACACGTTACTGTAAATATGATCACATATCAGAACAAGCTCCAGGGTTACTGATCGGAAGGTCGTGAGTTTGAATCCAGGTACCACCAAGATGTCACTGCTGCGTCCTTCAGCAAGATCCTTAACCCTTTCATGAGCTAATTGAATTATAGCCGAATCTACTGTCAGAGCTGCTGTAATAGAAGAATAATCAACACCTTCTGACCAATCAGATCTTTACAGATTTACATCCAACGTTCTGCCTTTATGCAGAAACTGTTACCAGCCTAAATTTCTGGCTTCTGAGTCAACTTCCTGTTGATAAAATAAATCCCCCCACCTTGTCTACAGCAAGATTTATAAAGGTAGTTAACTCCTCTACAGACACTTTCTCTAAAACCTCTTCTGTCATTTGCAGTATTTAAGGCATAAGACACAAAACTGAATCTGTGAAAACATGTCTCTGAAATCCGGAGTGTTTAAATCACCGAGTATGAGTGACATACCGTTAATGGATCCTTAGTGTCAACGTTCGTCCCTGCGGGATTGCAGGAGCTGTCAAGGTCTGAAAAATCATCACACGCACACACACACACACACACGCACACACACACACACGCACACACGCACACACGCACACACACACACACACGCACACACTTTTTAAATCACACGGTTTGAGTGACTGAGGAGAAAAAGAAAAACTACACACTCCGTAGTGTGTTTGCACACCAGTGTAGGCAGCACACACTACAGTGTGTATTCAGTAGAGCCGCATTCCTCTGAAGGTGTGGACACGGAGCTGTCACGCAGAGAAAAACTTCAACCCAGACTCAAATTCTGTCCATCAACACAATGCTAAGAATATTCCAAGAGTACAGCACGTGATGCATGTGGCAACAAGATGAGCGTGAGATGAAACTATGCTGCTGTAAATATATGATTCTGTAATTACCAAAGCAATCAGGAAAGGTCTGGTCAGGTTCGACGCAGCGGTCGCACCTGTGTCCTGTCACGCCAAGATTACACACGCACTGACCCGTATTTGGGTCACATGACCCATCAAGAGAGCCTTCTCGCAAACAATGGCATGCTGGAAAGAAAATAAGGATTTCGTTAATCTTGCAGGAAAGTCAACATCCTAATCATAATACAAAAAAACAACAAATTATTACATACAAAACAAAAGATATCACACGTACGGGAGCATGTCGGGTAAGAGTAGTATCCCATGGCGCATTGCTCACACTGCAGGCCGATGTAGTTGGGTCGACAGTGACACTGACCCGTTGGTTCACAGGACCGATCGGCCACCCCAGGCCCATCACATTGGCACGCTGAGGAGAGAAAGTAATTAAACAATTAAATCCAGTTTATCTTCCTTAATTTCAACTCAGTTCATTTCAATTAATTATAGTTTTATAGTTTCATTTATAAAATATACCAGATTTATTTTCAAACCAGATATATGGAGCTCAGAACCCAAACACAACTTTGTTTTTTCTTTTTATTCCAACAAATCCAACTCGACTAATGAGTGGCGTATAATTAGACAGGACAGGACAGGTAGGGTAGGGTAAGGTTCACTTCAGGAAGGAAAAATTCAGAAAGCTTCAGAAAGGAAAGGAAAGGGTTCGGAAAGGTAAGGAAAGAAAAGAAAAGGAAAGGAAAGGAAAGGAAAGGAATGGTTCAGGAAGAAAAGTTTGGAAAGGTTCGGAAAGTTTCGGAAAGGAAAGGAAAGGATAAGAAAGGTTCAGAAAGGTTCGGAAAGGTTCGGAAAGGAAAGGAAAAGAAAGGTTCAGAAAGGGAAGGAAAGGAAAGGAAAGGAAAGTTTCAGAGAGGAAATGAAGGGTTCGGTTCAGTTTGGAAAGGAAAGGAAAGGTTCAGAAAGGAAAGGAAAAGAAAGGTTCGGAAAGGTTCGGGAAGGAAATGAAGGGTTTGGTTTGGTTCGGTTCAGAAAGGAAAGGAAAGGAAAGGAAAAGAAAGGTTCAGAAAGGAAAGGAAAGGAAAAGAAAGGTTCAGAAAGGAAAGGTTCAGAAAGGAAAGGTTCAGAAAGGAAAGGAAAGGTTCAGAAAGGAAAGGTTCAGAAAGGAAAGGAAAGGTTCGGAAAGGAAAGGTTCGGAAAGGAAAGGAAAGGAAAGGAAAGGTTCAGAAAGGAAAGGAAAGGAAAGGAAAGGTTCAGAAAGGAAAGGTTCGGAAAGGAAAGGTTCGGAAAGGAAATGTTTGGAAAGGAAAGGAAAGGAAAAGTTCGGAAAGGTTCAGAAAGGAAAGGAAAGGTTTGGTTCGGAAAGGTTCAGTTCGGTAAGGAAAGGAAAGGAAATTATTTTTTTCATAACCACTAGCAGCTTGTACAAGACTCTAAGCTTTCCTCATTAACAAAAATTTCCAGACCTTTTCAAGTTGCTTTTTTTTTTTTACTATCTAGTCTGTTTAGTGTATTTCGTTTTCAAATTGTTTTATCTAAAAAGGAAAAGTACCAAACGCGATTTGCATTACATGATAAAGCCATTCTCTAGATTTAGAACCTTAGTGTCTTGAGTCCATAATACTTTGAGAACAGAATCTCCTTGCATCCATGCTTTTCCAAATCTAGAAAGAAGTGCATTTTTGTACCAATATTGGAGATTTATCATCGATAGGTTCATTAGGTTTTACACTGCAGCAGTGTGTGAGCTGTAAGCTGGTTGGTCATGTTTATTAAGTCTGAAAGCTCACAGTGGCAGTATGGGAAGGAGTGATGGCCCAGACGACAGCGATCACACCTCTGGCCTGTGACTTCAGGACGGCATAAACAGTGTCCAGATACACTGCAGATCTCTGGAACTGTACCACCTCGTTCACACACACATCCTGCAAAGAAAAACAATACTAGTGTTATTCTCTCTTCAGCACAGTGTCTTAAAGAAAGTCATCATCATCATGAGTATCATTATTTAATATTATTATATCCTCATGTGTGACCTATTGTTCCATATAAAGGTTAAACAGAGACTTTCACCAACCATGGGACTGAGATAATATTTTAATGACTTAAGACCAAATGATTAAACATTACAGTACATACTGTATATGTAGATTACAGAGTAACTGTACTGCTACAATCACGCATTTAAAATTGCCTTAACATTTAGATCTATGTCAATTCAATGTCAATACAGTAGTTTTATACAATAGGTTTTGTCTTTAGGGCACTACACAGGAAGTAACCTTGGCAGAGTGAGCCGAGTATAACGGCAATATGCGAGCCAAGGTGCAGTCAACAGTCCCTGCAAAACAGTCGCAGTTGGTGACTGAAACAATGGATCGGGGGGAAAAAAGGTCTTGGACTTTAGACCCGAGTGCTCTGCAGGAATGAGAATTTCCGAGAATTACCAGAGCTTCTCGTTTGGCAGAGCAGAGCAGAGCAGGTCTGATGAGGACGGGAATTAGTGTGAATGAGCCAACCGAGTGTAACAGCAAAGCCATTATATTAAAACCAAACAAAGCCTATTTTGTATTATTGTGGAGTTTAACCCAGTGTGGGAACAATGTTTAACGTCAATTAAGTTAAACAATAATGTATACATTTTATACAGAGTAACAATGAGAGAACGAGATGAAGATAGCGATCAGGCGAAAAGAGATGAAAAAGGAAGTGAGTGAAAGGAAAAGTCATTTGGTAAGACCTTGATAAATTCATAAAAATTGTAACTACTGTAAGTCAGTAATGATTCCTTTTAACCTTTTTTTGTACTTTATTAATGCTTCATAAAGCCTAATTCCTAATGATGTACTGCACTTACTTTACAACTACTAGTGACCTGTGCATAATATAGAATACTATAAACACTGAGCACTTCTAGTAGCGCCTGATACAGTTATTATAAGCTATAAGACACTATTAATTTCCTTTTTGCAATGTAATACGAAAATTAAATTTCAGATTAATTACAAAATCACATACAGAAACATTATTGAAATTGGAAAACTTTAATGAAGTCACATTGCAAAAAAACCTATGTCAGCCATTTTAAAATATAATAAAAACTGTGTATTTATTTATTTATTTTTTGCTTTTTCTCTTACAAACTTTCTGCAATTATGACAGAATTCGGATCACGGCACCATGAGATAAATCCGAAAAAAATTAGTTTCTTGGATGGTTGATAACGTGAGACGGTTCATCCATAACCTGCAAACAAATGTGAAGTCGCCAAACAGGAAGTGAGGGCATATCTTAGCAACACTTTTACCTAGTGACACCAAACTTATCACATATATTTAGCAACATGACCTAAAGTTAATGAACCAGCTTCGAGTTGATTTGCAAGTTAGGAGGGATAATGAAAACAGGAATTGATGCAATATTTCAGCAACGGCTTGACGTTTTGCCTTCAAATTTAGTATATCTCCTTGGGAACAAGCACTGATGGTCCCATTGGCTTCAGTTTTTTCTCCAGCACTAAGACGTGTTTGCCCCATTTAACTGCTGCTTTTTAGTTTTTTTATTGTTTATAAATATTAGAGTTGCCTTCTAATTATTCACAGGTCATTATTAGTTAGAAAGCTTGTCCAGTACAGTACATGACATTATAATTAATACTAACACTTGTGTTACAGCATGATTATAAATAATCAAAAGATGTTTACTATTATAGTTTATAAAAATGCTTACATGGAATCATTACCAACTTAACAAACAATGATAAACACAGTTGTAATGATTTATGAATACCGGCTTTGTAGAAATGTGTTAGTCATTTTAAGTGATCAGTAAAAACCGTGCACACTCACGCTGACAGTTGGGAGCACCAAAAAACCCCACAGGACAATCTGAGAGAAAGAGAGGTCTTATTTTTAACAACAGTTTCGTTAAATCATTTAATACTAAAAACATGTTCAGGCTTTGAGCGCATTCTTATAAAAATGTAACCGAAAACATACGTCTAACATTTTTAGATCTTTATTCTCCAATGTAATAATCGCACTGGAGAGAAAACTAAATTATGTCTGATACTTGCCAACAGCGTTGCCAGTTGGAGGTGCAGGAGTCTTAATCAGGTGATCTAGATATGCTGAAAGAACACAGAAATTCAGTCTCTGTTAAACGACACCAGCGTTTCATTTCAACAGAGTAACTAATGACATTCGGGAAACAGGAAGAGACTGGGGGTCAAGCTCCTGTTTCATTCTGACAACAAATTCAGCATAATATCGCTGTCATGCATTAATAAAGCATACTGCTCTTACTATGCTTCATAATAAATTATGTTTATTTCTATGATATTACTGCACAGCTCTGCACAGAACGTGATGAAAATATTGTTGTTATTGTTTATTTTATTATTTTTATCCTAAAATCTAAAGCTAATATCTAAAAGCTAAAATCTAACCTTTTTTGCTTTAATTCTAGAATTTATTTTCATTTATTATTTTCCTTATTCATTAATATTTTAAGAGTTTATTCATTTTCAACATTAATGAGTAAACAATTATTTTATTAACATTACCAATATTAAACAAGCACATATTTACATTGTTTACTCATTTATTTGATTTAATTCTATGTATTTTTAAAGGTTTTTTTAATGTTCTTTTTTTACGTCCGTCCATCCGCCTGAGATACTGCTTAGCGTGATATCTCAAGAACGAGTGATTGAATGTTTGTAGGATTAATATGGAGTTATCAACGTAACCAGCAAATGAAGTGATTCGATTTCAGAATTGATCCAAACAGGGTCAAGGTCACAGCAAGGTCAAGTAGTCTAGCTTCCTTCCTGTTTGAAGTGTATTAACAAAATAGTAACAAAAAGGACTCGGCATTAACATGAAGTTCTACTTGCTTGTCGTTTACTTTGTATCTTTGGAGAAACCATTAAAGCTTGAAATTAGAACGTAGAGCCTTCAAGTAGAAAGTTTTTAGAAAGCTAAAACCATTAATTCAAACAAAACCCTTGAGGAACCCCCCTTTTTTTTATATAAGTGTATATTTTAATGTAGATAGTGTGAAATTAATAATTAAACAGCCAATGCAGAGAGCTTAAGGTGGATGTAATTAAAGCTGGTCAGCTACTGCTAGTTTTGTAACTTCCTGCTGAATTACAGAACGTGACCCAGCGCGGTCACAAACAGATGTATTTCCTCTAAAGTTATATATAGAGCATCCGCAATCAGAGCTTTCGGCCTGTTTCCGTTCCTGGATGGCTTAGTGCAGAATTGTGATTATAATCAAGACAGGACATCTAGCAATCAGCCATTTGGCACCAGTGATTAGGAAGTTTCCTTAACAAAGACGTACGAGTGCACTCTGGGTAACCGTGGTAGCCTCTGGCGCAGCGATCGCAGTGGTCTCCGCTGTATTGAGGTTTGCACAGACATCGTCCTGAACCCATCTCACAGCCGCTCGTAGTCCTGCTGTCACACCTGCAAGCTGTTTCATACACATCAAAACAAGTTTAGGACAAAGTTCTGGAAAAGTAATGATCAGGGGTTCGGTTACGTTGCAGAAAATATCTCAAACTTTGAACTTCCTGTAGAGCACCATAAAATCCATTATTAAAAAATGGAAAGAATATGGTACGACCACGACTCTGCCTAAAAGAGAGCCCACCAAAGGTCAGAGACTGGAAGCATGGTGCTAGTCAGAAAAGTAACCCAGAAGCCAAGGATATCTCTCAACATGATGCTTCCACCACCATGCTTCGCCGTGGGGATGATGTTCTAATTATGATGAGTTTGGTTGGGTTTCCAAGGCCAAAAAGTAAAATCTTGGTCTCATCAGAACATAGAACATTGTTCCACATAAATTTTCAAGTCTCCAAAACTCTCCAAAACTCTGACTAATGCCCTGCTTACCTTCCTTAGTGTGCTCATTAGAACATTAAGAATAGATAGTTCAGATCGAGGTGTTTCTATATTTTTTCCAGATGTTTGACATAACACTCAAGTTATACAAACATTTTAATATCTTACACTTTGTATAACTCACAGGGTCTTTAATACATCGAATACATTTAATACTTGCCCTTTAGTTTCTAGAAAAATGTAAGCCAATATTGTGATATTCCAGAAATTGTCATATTAGTTGTATGATTATGATATAGTAAAGTTTGTCCAGCCATTTCTAATACAGATTATGACATTTTACTGAATATGAAAGAGACATTTATTCACACTCAGTGGTAAAGTGCGCTGACGGTGAAACTGTCAGAGAATGCAGAGTGATACGTACGTATGCAGCCCGTAGGAGACTCTCGAGGGACGCCATGTGGCCTGTAGTAGCCCTCAGCACACACTTCACAATTCACCCCAGCTGTGTTATGCTGAACACACACGATATTGAAGATTAAACAGGATTTGTTATGCAAGAACAGACTTTTTTTTTTTTTTTTTTTTTAAAGATTTCAGGATTCCTACCTGGCAGTTAATGCACACGCCTCCACCATCGTACCTGCCGTGTATGTTCAAACTTGCTCTCCTGCGCTCCACCTCAGCATCATAATAACAGTCAGTGGCATGCGAATGGCATTGGCAAGCTGCAGGGGAAAGAAAAAAAAACATGCTTACACATACTGTACATCCACAAACGTGCCCACAGCACCACACTCAAGACACAGCAAATTGTTTGCTACTGAAATCATGAGACATGTTGATGATGAGTTTCACACCTGGATACTAGATCTCTGACCTGATGGAGCACATCTGGTTTCAACATCAATGCAGGACATGGCATAACTTCCTAATTTACACTCATACTTCACGCTTCATGAAGCATTGTAAAAGATTAGCAGAGAGTATGCATAAACATTATACTTAAGTGATACTTGAGTAGAAGTTGAGCAGAAGTTTAAAAAATCCATAATTACAAATCCATACTTAAAGATCAAGAATTTACTGGTCTTTAAGATTAAAAGTAAAGTAAATGATTTCAGCTGAAGTTAAGTCTTTTTTTCCCCCTCACTCTTGACTCAGGTTTGTGTTTGTTCTTCTTAAAATTCATGCAAAATTCCTTTTCCTTTTCTCAGGTTCTTTTCTCCATTAAAATAATTATAATTTACGAAGAGACAGTGACACTAATAAGCAAATTAAGGCAAAATTAGTATGGATTTGATTCTATGTTTCGAAAATATGCGTGGCAGCCTGGGAAAACCCTTCACATGCTGAAATTTTGATATTTAGTACTATATATAGTTCTGAAAAATGACAGATTTTACAGTTGTTTAGGTGCCATTTGCATTGAACTGCCACCTTTTAAGCATTTCTACATCATTCTGGGGAAATATGCAGTGGGGTCCGAAATTCTGAGAGCGCTAGTGATAACGCTTCTATTTTGTATTCTTTTCAAAATTAATACAACATTTTTCATTACAAATGATATTACTGACAACAACTTAGAATC
Source organism: Pangasianodon hypophthalmus (assembly GCF_027358585.1). Lineage (NCBI taxonomy): Eukaryota > Metazoa > Chordata > Actinopteri > Siluriformes > Pangasiidae > Pangasianodon > Pangasianodon hypophthalmus. The sequence goes on from NC_069713.1 coordinate 8,546,609, forward strand.
TTTGAAGTATTTACATGAATTTCAGAGTTTCTTAGCACTTTTTATGTCCCCTTTTCGCATTAATGACAGTGTGCACGCAAGCTGGCATGGAATGGACTCCACACGTTTTTGCAAAACCTTATGATCCATTTTAGATCAAATCCATCATCTGAACACATGCTTCAGTAGAAGAGATTAGACATGGTTTTCCCCACACCAACTGTCACACAAGTGCTTAGTTTTTTCAAAAAAGTTCAAATGCATTAAACTGTAATTGACTGCATGGGTAACAGGGCAAAGATTTACAGTTATGAGCTTGTAAGTAAGTAAGTCCTTAAAAAGTCTAAATGAAAATGAAAATGAAGAAGTAAACATTGGTTTTTTAATGGAAATATAATGGAGTTAAAGTACAAGTATTCATTTTCTCTCAATAAATCTCTTGAACTGATACTCACGTGTAGTAACGAAGAAAAAAAAAATATTCTTCAGCATGTTGGTCTATTTTCACCTCGGTTAACACGAGTTCACCTACATTACATACAACGCCTGCTGACAGTGGTCCAGAGTGATGCAGCGGCGCTTTAGTGCTTTAGTCTGTCCAGCTCTCACACATCCTCATCTGTACACTCTGTTCAAACAGATCAGCTTCCAAAGCGCCAACTTTCATGCTAGTACCACCATCAACACCATCGTGCTTGTCATCTCACAGATCGTTAACTAGCCGAGCTGAAACTCAGCATCGTATAGCTGCATTGCATTCTGGAACTTTGAGTCCACTGTATACTGTTTCCACTACTTCTCATTAGTATGACATTGAACATTGCTGGTAAACGGTGAGTAAGAAAAAGAAGCTCTTTTGTTTTTAGGAGCTAACAGTGAAATCTGACTGATTTTTTCTCCTATTAAGTGCCATTTTAACTGCGCTAACACCAACAATGTCAGCGTATGACCTCAGAGCGACACAAAATACAGCATCAACCAACAAATCACTAAATCACTGTCACTAAACACATCACAAATATTTCAATATAAACATATTTAATGTGTTTCAGGGTGGAGTTTTCCTTCAAGTCTCTTTTTCTACCCTGAAGCTACTCAGCCAGTGGAGAGATGACTGTAGACGCCCAATGTGCCAAAACGGGCCTGTGTGTTCTTGCACTAGTCCGGCTTAAACAATGCGTCTGAGCAACACTGCTTAGGGCAAGAAAAACCCAGCATAATTCCATCTTACACCACACACACACACACACACACACACACAAGGAGACACATACAGAGACACCACACACACAGGGAGACATGTACAGCAGCGTTTATATCAGTAAGTCTCAAATTTAATCTCTGAACGTTAGAAATTAGCCATTTTTTCTGCTGTGTACAGACAATACACAGTATAATCAACAAAGTAAACCCAAATTAAAGCACGCAGTTATAGGAAAATAATCAACACTGGGTGGTGTAATATGGAACCTGCCCAGAGTTAATTATTTTCCTCTAACAGCATGTCCCTGGAGGTCTGAGGCAGAGACGCTACCTGCTCACACCCATCAACGTAAACGTTTTAATCCATAGCTTTAAAAGCAATAACAATAACTGACATCAGATAAATATCAAATCTCATCAGCGATAGAAACTAAAACTTACGCTCGCACTCATTGGGACTGTCGGCCGTCCCCGCACGCCACGCCTTCTGGTGGTATCCAGGGCAACAGAGGTCACATGACTCACCGCAGGTGTTGTGCTGACACTCGCACTGAAGTCTGAAGACAGACAGGACATTTATAATGCTGCAAAACTTTTAATATGAGAAAACTTTAGACGTTTAAACGTTTGAGACTGTGCCAAGTCCTCAGATCATCCAAGACCTTTCATTTTAATTTTAATTTTAATTTGGCACCTTTACACACTATTACACACTACATGTAATACTTTCAGTTCTTCTCCATGAGACATTTCAAAGCATGTATAAAAATATATAAAAATATATATATATATATATATAGAATTAAAATTCCAGAGCTTTTTATCAGGTTGGAATTTGGCTTGGCTAAAATCCCAAAACATCAAAGATACAGACAGTTTTCATATTTTCATATCCAGGAGGCAACCTTCAAATGAATTCCATTATAAATACCATCTCCTGCACAATTAAAGCACCAGTCATACTCTATTAACCCCTTAAAATCCAAAAGTGTTATTCAGTTATTCATATTGAAGCACATTTAACCCTGCGTTCACACTAGCAAGTAACTAGTCACTCACGTCGCTTGTAGTTAGTTGTACTGTTGTCACTTTTTTCAGCTGATGAGAAACAGTAGTAATGTACAGCCTACAACTAACTACACAATTTACTTTTGTTTATATGTTGCTAATCGTCATACTAGCACTAGCATTGTTTGCAGATTAGCAAAGCAAGCTAAGTGTACTAGCTACATACACTCACCATAGGCACCAATGATCTCGGGTACTTCCTTCTAAACTTCTTCGTAATGTCTCTATACACGTTTAAAAAGAGGTCGTATGTAACGGGATGAGATGAAACAACGGTTATAAGGTTTTCCTTCATAAAAATGGGAACTAAAGCTGTGAATGGGGAACTGAAAGAAACACCAGACTACACATTTCCATAGGATCGTTCCGAGGAATTATTAGAGACAATCGTTTGGATTTGTTGCTTTCCCAAGTCATACACAATTTGCATAGAACTGAGAATCTCAATTCAAATGAGAATTTTGACCATGACATGATCACCTCTTACAGAATTTGGTTTGTTTATCCACACTACCAGTTTTCAAAAACCTGAGATTCTTATATTTTACTGTTTCACTATTATCATCACAAGCAAAATACAGAGTAGCACTTAGACAAGGAAAGATAAATCTGCGTGAAACGTATTAAGTGCTCGCTCTCGGATCCTAATGCCACTCTAAATGAGTGTTTTATTAAAAGCAGGCGTATTTGAGGAAATCACCATTAAACCTAGAGATAAAACACTCACACAGAATGCTAGTATTGACCTTTCTGATTAGATCTAGATCATGCAAATACAATAAAGTCATTTCTAAAATTTCTTAATTCATAATTTAATAATAAACATATCTCCATTAACTTAGACCTGTTTCTTGGATGGAATTTTTAGAGTATTTAAAATGAGTTTTTTTAAATGCTAAAATATCAGGTGTTCATTAACTTTTGTCCAACATTTTTATGATTATGGTTTATTTATTTTAGGAATTTATTGGATTGGATTTGACATATTTTTCAAACTGATTCACTGCTATATTTTTTAGCAGTACATTTTTTATACTTGTCTATCTTTATGATGAAGAAAATAAGCACTAGCATAATGTTTTTTTAAAAACACATTTTTTAAAAAAGTATTACAATTACAATTGATCCTAACAAATGAGATGTATTGACAGCAACATCTGTTAAACAGCTTTTGTAATAATTAAGGTTACAAAAACATATTACACTAGTATTGGGTATCGACTAATAGTCAAGGCTCTGATATCGAAAAATATCAAAATTGTTATTTATGTCTGACTGATTTTTATACCGTCATCACTGCCATAGATCTCTGAACCTGAAGGCTTATGAAAAAAAGAATGACAGAAAAAATATCTGTTCTCTAAAGCCACGTACGGTCCAGATGTTGTTCACGTAAGGACACGTTCAGCAGTGTTATCCCAGTGGATACTGTTACTCACTGATCTTGCCGGCCTGGCACTCGCACTCCACATGCATGGGCATGGCCGTGGCACACACACCGTCCCCCTACGCTGATGTCTTTAATGCTGTAATAATACTGCAAGAAGAGGAGAGAGAGTTAAAAAGCATGAAAACACAATTCGCATAAGTGTGAAAGTACAAGTATTGAGTACAAGTATTGTTGAACCAAATTAAAGCTCAATTTAAATAATCTAAAAATAAAACAAATACAGTGACAGTACTGACACTGTGCGGGAAATTCTGATGCTTTTTACTCACACTGATGAAATCATATTTAATATTTGATTATGGTGGTAATATATTACAATCCTATCAATTATCAGCCAGATACTTTCATATCAGTATCTTGATGTTAATGCAATTACAACAGGCTGTTTTTTTAAATTATTTATTTATTTATTTATTTAAACAGAGACTATGGAGCCTGCATAGTGAACCAGAAAAAATTAAAATTTCCCCCAGGCTGTTTTGGATAGAGGTTAACGGATATCTTATGGTAACCTGAAACTGTGTGTGTGTGTGTGTGTGTGTGTTCAGGCTTCTTAACCTGTATTTATGCATTATGCTGGTATGTGACTGGTATGTGGTGTGAGGAAAGTTTTTTTTTTGTGAAAAAAAAACTTATTTTTTAAATTTTCTGATAGTTTACATTTATTTAGACTATATAACTATGTTTTGCTTTGGATATTGGGTTTGTGCAATATCTAATACATAACATTTATTTTATAATTATTTAATTGATAGATTTATTAAGAGAGATTGCACTTCTACTGTTGTATTCTACTGGTTTTTTGTTTTTTTAAGTATGCGTGTATATATGGGAAGGAACCTGTCTGTATGTCTGTTTCTACTGTGATGACTGCTACTACTTATTTTCTTTCTAGAGATAAAAGAAAATCTGAAAAGTAAAAAGAGCCAAAATAAGTCTAGTTACTGTGGTAGGTTAGTGGAGTTATTTAAGTATTCCAATAATACACACATCAGAGGAAACCATATATAGACAGCAAGTGTCTCTCTGTCTCTCTCTCGATCTCTGTGTGCAAGTGTGTGTGTGTGTGTGTGTGTGTGTGCAAGTGTGTGTGTGTGTGTGTGTTCACTCTCCACCCACTTATCTTGTGTTACAGAAGCTGAGTAATCAAAATTGCACCACATGAGTCCAATAAATCTTTTGTTCCGCATGCACTCCAGGCTAGTCTACAGTTTCCGAAGAAATATATATATATATATTTAAAGATAAAACAATGTCTATAGTATTGCAGAAAATTTACATAATGTTACATAATATAACTTAATATAATACATAATAATATAAGTCTACTGTGTCTAAGTATAACAATTCTTTTAGAACGAGGACACTTGTGACTTTTTCAACAGGTGGAAGTTGTCATGTTCACATTACCCATGTGTGTTGAGTTTTACAACACGTAAAAACTTGGTGAGAGAAATATACTGCCAAATCACACCATGTATTCAATATACACCGGCCCACAGTATAAGGAATAAAACACTTAGGGTGTGCTGTTACAGGAAAATAATCAACAACCAACAATGATCATTTTCCAACCACAGCATGTCCTGAAGTGTTTTGTTCCTCTTATACCACAGCAATTTGCTAATAATTACAATTTTTTTATTAATTAAAGAACAATTCACATTTATCCTCTTATGGTTACATTTAATGTTCCGTCTCTCCAGTCTCTGGTTTTATTGTCTTTAGAAATATCACCCAGTAGCCTCACTGGTCCTGTTATCCATCCACAGAGCTCCGAGCTGAATTTACGATGTATTTGTTCGCTAATAAATTGTTCCACACTGGTCATGCTTTTTCTCCTGCGCTGAAGCATGTCCGACTCCACAGACCGGTGACGAAGGATCTTACTGACTGCCCAAGCAGGTCTAAACACTCTCCTTGAGTGCATGCATTACTCTACACTCGGCTTGGCATGAGGCTCTTGGCAGGCACACGGCCAAGCATGAAGGAATGTTAGAGCGGAGGGGAGAGACAGCGGAGGCCAGACGACGTCCTGTCAGTAAACAGAGACATAGCACCTGAGGCAGGACCGTTCCTCTCAGGCACACGCAGAGTCACGGTGTATAAAGTGTACATTTTCAAAGGGTCATTGAGGTAACTAAGGACAGCCGTTATACGCAACTAACCCTGGATAGCTAGCAATATTTCCTATGCATCATTCTCAAAAAAGAGGAGACTAGCCTTAGCACAACAGGTGACTCAGACTAACCTGCACATCTCATACAACTCATACAAACTCATACACAATGGGATTCACACTCCTCAGACTCCATTATCTATGTAGGAATGGAATAGGAAGTGTGAATATATCTTCAAAGTACCATCAGGCAGGAAGGGTGTAGTCAAGCGTGGTCTGCAGACAGAGAGGAGGCGGGTTGAACGGGCAGGTAAAGCGGGATGATTCTCACCTGTGTGCGTTTATGGCCAGTTTACTTAAGTGCTTTGTTTGTCCTTTCAGTGAACTGAGAGATTGTAGCTGAGAGAGAGAGAGAGAGAGACGAAAGCTGCGGAGTATTGAGATGACATTTGGTTTGTTGTTTTTTTCTGCTGAGTTTTTGAAAACACACTGAAAAATGTTGGTGAGAAAATAAATGGAACCTGATGTTCTGACAAAAATTCGCCTGTCTCCTTCCTGAGTCTTTCACACCTCGACACACACACACACACACACACACACACACACACACACACACACACACACTGGGTTCTACATACCAATTACAAAATTCAAATTGAAAATGAATGCCCTTTTAATCGTATTTACTTTTTTTTTTTTACTCATCTCATTTTCCTTTAGATCGAACACGTACTTGTTTCAAAAATCTAACTAAACCTCTGCACAAGTACCAAATTCAAACATATTCACCAAGTCTGACAAGTCAGACTTCTGGAAGTTTCTAGACAGTCTGATACGTTTCATCATGAACCGCGTACTTTTACAGAAAGCAGTAATGAGACTTATTTCCCGCAGCTTATCAGCAAACGTGAGATGTTATCATTTACTCACCACTGACTGCTTCAAACAAAACTCTAATGACCTTTAATGACAAGACTAAGTGAAGTTTTTCTTTTTTACTTCAGTGGCTGTGTCTGACTCTCAAAAGCTCATTGTGTAGCGGCCTTCAAAAGAACCAGCTCAGAGAAATGGGGAGAGCTAATCAGATTGCAGCCTTCAAGATCCTGAAGCTCGTTGCCAGAAAAGTTCCATGAGCCATTGAATGTCCAAGGCTGAGACTAACATTCTACATCTGTAACATGACTAATGTTTTACGTCTCTCGTTGTGAAACAGTGAAAATCTATTAACATGTAGTACTGTGCAAAAGTCTTAGGCATATGCAAAGAAATGCTGTAGAGCAAAGATGCCTTCAAAAATAATGAAATTAAATGTTTCTACATTTTAAAAATATATACTATAAAGAGCAGTAAACAGAAATAAATGAATTAAAGTCAATATTTGGTGTGACAATCCTTCGCTTTGAAAAAAATAGTAGTCTCAGGTGCAGTGTGTGCAGTTTTATAAGGAAATGAGCTGTAAGTGTTACTGAGCATCTTACAGAAGCAGCCACAGTTCTTCTGGAGACTTTGACTGTCACACTTGCTTCTTATTTTTGCAGTAAAACCCAGCAGCCTTCATTATGTTTTTTTGTCTGAAAAGTGTCTCTTATGTAATCTGCTGCTTTCTTTACTGACATACAAACATTTTTCTGTAACATTTAATTTTGTGCTGGAAAACTAATGTCTGGAAATCTAAAATGTTTTTGTACTGAATCAATAATGTAGAAATCATAAAACAAAAATCTATAGCAAAGTTTGTACTAAAAAAAAATAGGGTGCCTAAGACTTTTGCACAGTACTGTATGTGACGCAATTTTTCAAGTGTGTGACTAATTTGAATGTTGTATTTTTTGCCCTAAAACAATAACGAGCTGAAACTGTTATCATGTGAGATGAGTTACCAAAATTACCAATTTTGTATGTAATTTTTTTAGACCACTTTTCATTAAAAAAAGGCTTTGGATGGCTTGGTCACTTATTCATCGGCTGATCCTTTTTAATTACTGCTCCCAGGCCTGAGCAGAGAGCATCCTGGGATACGGCTTAACTCAAGACAGAAGGGAAAACCATCGCAGTCTGCGTTACAGGAGACCTGGTATGTTTAATTACCTCCATGCTAATTACACTACAGGAACCTTTTCCCTGCATCCGGGATTTACGTCTCTGTACAGGATGAAGCTTTTCCTCCTGAGTCATCTTGCAGGGAAAGCACTTCTCTGTGCCGCGGAAATGCACGTCTAACTCACAGAACTGTAAACTCATTTAGAAAAATGAACACCACACACAGCAGACCAGCATGTCCATTAACCAAACATCCAACAGATGAAGTCAATTTTATCTATCATCTTTACTCAGCTCACTTTAAAATCTTGGATCTGTAATGATCCTTTGTGCAGCGCTGTTAACACACACACACACACACACACACACACTGGTCATGTTCAAACTCGTGACCATGTGCATGATAAGTGACGGAAAATCTGCTCTACATAGAAGACAAATGATCTCACCTGTCATAGCCCATATCACTGTTAGGTTAGGTCACTTTAAATAACTTTTAAATAACTCTGAATAAAATAAACAATGAAGCAGAATACTGAATAAACCCTTATTTATGGCTCTTGGACCAGGATGCGAGATAAAAGAGCTGATTTAAGGATCTGCTTTTGGTGATGATGAATCACTGTTTCTGGTTTAGTAAACACAAGTATTTCACTATTGCTATAATTATATTACTACTATATAACAATATTTTAATGCATTTGTGTTTTACCCAAGTGCATGTAAAAATGAATTCTCTTTTTATTTTTTTTTTTTTACTCATTAAATTTCCTTTAGATCTTTTTATGTACTTGTTACAAATCTCAAACACCATGACTGAATTCTTTTTTTTTTATATATTTTTATTTAAATTGAGTCATTTTTGCCTCTTTGAATTAACTATTTTATAATTTAAATCTACTTTTGCCCAGCTACCAAATTCAAATTCAAGTCTTGTGCATATTAACATATTTTATTATTATTATTATTATTATTATTATTATTTTTACCTACAGTATATTTAAAAAACCCAACCATGATCATCCTTCCTCAGAGAACATCTGTAAAGTTACTTTAATGAAAAGTGTCAGAAAACAAAACAAAACAAATAAATTTATATTTTAAAATATTTGAGTAAATATACTTCCATTTGGAATTGATTGGGAACCCTGTGTTAAAGTAGTAGGCACCATGGCAAAAATTCGAATGCCATGATAGTTATATGCATTATGATATTTAGTTTAGCAAGCAAAACACCATATACTGCATGCTGAAGTACTAGTATTGCGACCTTAAAAAAAAAAACAGAGAAAAATCAAGAAAGAAAATCATACTGTGATGCAGTTTATCACAATATTGATGTATTTCCATTATATTGCTCAGCTCTAAGTAATTTAATAGCTTTTATAGTTTAATATTGTCATATTATCAACATTGTTTAGCTTTAAACATCTCCGCCACCCGTGTGAAAGCTGCTCGGTAAACTTTCGCACTCAGAGTAGATCTAAATCCACTGACACACTCTTGTCTCACACAGGCTTTTATACAGAAGCTTTAAAAAACATCCCACGACTTTCAACAACTTTTTACGTAATAGTTTTGTGTTTTCAAGAATGAATTAAGAAGTTAGTCAAACAGAACAAATCCTGAATCAAGCTTCTGTTACCTAGACAGGGCATTTTGTTTCAGCTGTGTGTCAGTGCAAGCAATTTTACAATGACGTGGTGCATATTTAATGGCACACACACACACACACACACACACACTCACCCTGCGTGTCACAGTGGGGTCACGCTGAGCCTTGGAGATCAGATGCCCCAGCAGTGTGTTGGTCCGTAAAAAGTGCAGGCGGATGTTTGTGGCCTTCGTGAATTCCTGCAGAGCCGGAGAGTAGGCGAAGTTCTTCGATCCGGGACGACCGTTCACGAGAGACACGAAGATCTGAAAGCAACAATAATGTTATTAAATATGGACTAAAACACTTCTGGATGTGCAGTTATAGACAAATAATCAACAACAGGACGGTTACTGTTACTGATAGTACCCCAAAGTTGATTATTTTCCATCATCCTCTTATATATTCTTTTGTTCTTTAATCTGTTTTTTTTTATTAATGAATAACGTCATACTTTTAACAATTTTTGTAGCATTTACTGTCTGCAAAACCAGTCCACACTGCAATACTCAAAAAACTCAGGTTTATATGAAATTTTTACTTTTTGTATTCACAGCACATACACATCACATCCATCATTCATTATTTTTTTTTGAAATCACAGCCACTTTGATTTCTTTAAAAAAAAAAAAGAAGAAGAAGTATAACAACAACTCACCTCGCCGTTTTCTAACGGGACAATCCGTGAGTACTCCGTGCTACAGATCTGATCATCATCTACAACAGTCCTGCCATTAGGCTCCTTACCAAACCTTTCAATACAATCCTGTTTTGAATCTAAAGCAAATCAGAAGAACCCAATATATATTCTGCTTTAGTAACATACAGACATAAAACCCATCTTCTTCTCATTTCAAGCATCATGGATATTTCTAACTTTCTTCATCTCTGTGTACAAACACATGGGTTAGCCAGCAGCATAAAACTAATGGAAACAATGCTGGTTAACCCAACAATGTCCATAGCACTAAAACATGCAATTTTAGCTGCTAAATTCAGGGCACAAAAAAATCCCAAAGACTTTTTATACACCAATTATTAGCTCAGCTGTCTCGGTTACTGCCATAGCCTTTACTGAATGTTTTCTTACAATAAAATGGGTAAAAACAACAATCAAAAAAGTAAAACACTTTAAATTAAAAAAAGAGAGAAAATGGAAATAGGGGAAAAAAAAAACATATTTTTGATTTTAAAGATTTAAAAGTCGGTGTATACTGATGAACATCATCTCACGTGCAAAATACTGCCAGGGCGTGAAGGTCTTCCCGTGATCGACGGAGCGCTCGAGCACCCACAGATCCGGCCGTGGCGAGTTGGCAAACTTCACGATAATGTAAGCGACATGGAAAAGCTAGAAAGGAAACAAAAACAGCGGTCACAGAGCTGCAGTGCTTGAATGAGCGCAGATTTAACTTCTACAGTCATCAAAGTCGCATCACCGTGTCTCTCTTAACAAAATCAAGCTGTGATGGGATCTTAATCACTGTCGTTTTCCACACACACACACACACACACACACACACACACACACACACACACACAGAAAGTTGCTGGAGGTCAGTTTAGGTAATGTCTTGGTATATCTAATTGCTTCTATACCTGTGAAAACCCATGTGCTGAGCTTGTCTTCTCCATATTATTGAACTCAGTGGTAAATCTAGACACTACAGAGACCTGAGGCCCATAGTGACCAATTTTATTTTTTTTTTTCCCCTCAGTGTACTAACCTGGGTCGGTTGATATAAATGGGCTAGCCGGGCTAAGCTTACCCTCTATTTCAAGGATGCATATAGTCTAATGCTGCATACAAATTAACTCGGAAGCAGGAAGTCAAAACATGGATGCATCCATTATATGCTCGTTTGTTTAATAATAAAACCAAAGCCTGCACTTTCACCTGAGCTGAGGATCAAACCAGGTCGCTGGCATTGTGAGACAGCAACAGTTTCCTCTCTGCTATTATACTACACCTGGTTTATCTAACTTAATTTTAACACTAGAGTCTTTCTTTGCATCAGCACCAACATCCTCACGAGATTTCATAATGTAATTGGATCACGTTATTACTACATGAATCGATCACATTCACTTTACATAACTGAGACAGGTCATTAAAAACGTGTTTAAATTAAATTTAGTATAAGCAATTAAATCATATTTTGAGGAGAAGCTTAATATTTTTTATGTAAACTATTCGTAATATGATCTCTTAAACCAGACCGACCGCATTTTCCTTTTTTTTAAAGCTTAGTAATGCTTTGTTATCTTATTGTGTTCACCTATTTTCTGTTAGTAGCGTCTTTATGTTTATATATACTTTCTGTATATACGTACTTTCTTTGCACTTTCTGGTTTTGACCTTCGGCTGTTTTTCCTCATTTACTGATTACAGATTATTCTTGTTTGATGCCTGTGTTTTTACCACCAATTTGGATTCTGACTGTTTTTTTATTATGTTAATTAAGATTACTTAAGATAATAATAATAATAATAATAATAATAATAATAATAATACAGTTTATTTCTAAAGCACTTTTCTAGACCTAGATAGATAGTCTCTTTAGATAGTCTAGATAGTCTCTTTTTTTTGGCAAGACCTCCCCCCACTCCTAAAAAAAAAAAAAAAAAGATATGAGATGTAGCTCTTTTTGCAGCTGTTAACATTGACACTCCTATGTTGAGAGATGCACTCAAATTTGGATCTTACTATACATGCCATCTCCTAGGAAAGATCGGATTTGTGAGTTCACACACAGCTTTGAAAAAAAATCAGAACTGAGAAACAAAACTGGTGATCTGGACATGGCCTTGGATTTCCATTTATCGTCTTTGATGAATTGCCCTGTGTCTTGTTCACACCTGTGTGTTAAGAGGGATGGCATGCATACGTGCTGTCACACTGGCTCCTGCAGACGATTGTAGGCGAAGTCGGGGTGTGTGAAGAGACATGTCAGCTACACACAAATTCCTGAAATGGTGTTACATACCGAACACAACACCCCTATACACCCCTTACACCCACCCAACATACTATCATTCATGCCATGTCACTCCCATGCTACAGAGAGCAAGTTCCAACAACAAATCACAAACATTTTCTCCATCTTGTTGAGTTTAACGATGACTATGTATAATTATATTCCTTCACCAAGGATGATGGTACTAATAAAGTAGATGTAGCGGGACATGAATAACAGCAATACTAAAGAGTATAAGAATTAACGCTAAAAAAGCATTTGCTTTATATTATTAAATTTTCTTATAAAGGAAATCTGCATTGTGCATTTATTAATCATTTAGTAATATAGTTCTAATTATTTAATAGTCATAGGTATACAGTTTATACAGAATTTTTAAACAGTGTTATAGAAAAAAAAGGGATGAAATATGAAGAAAAATAGCAAAAAAAGCCATTTAAATCATTTAGTTTTATTTATAATAACTACCTATATGTTTCTCTTTCGGCTGCTCCCATTAGGGGTCGCCACAGTGGATCACTGATCCGCGTATATTTGATTTGGCACAGTTTTTATGCTGGATGCCCTTCCTGACGAAACCTTCTCCAATTTTATCCGGGCGTGGGACTGGCACTAAGAGCGCACTGTTGCACATTGGGGTTCGTTCCCTGGCCGGGAATCGAACCCGGGCCGCAGAGGATATGCAAAGAAAAGAATTTCACTGTGCTGTAATGTATATGTGACAAATAAAGGCTTCTTCTTCTCTTAAATAAAAATATAATAATCAATAAAATCCAGTCATTATCCACATTGCTCTTTAATTTGCTTTTTGACTGAATTTTAGTTGTCAGTGTTATGTTGTCTTTGCTGCATAAATAAAAATTATTCAAATGTGTTCCAGTAGGTTTTCTTAGTTGTTTTTATTTTGTAAACTCAGAGGCATTGTGTTAAAATGCCTTCTACACAAAGCATTAACTTTTAATCCTGAAATGTATGAAATCAAACACCATACCAGTCCCTGTGTATGCTGTTACTATAGAAACAATATAACATAGATAACATATTAGAAAGTGCTGTTATGGAAAATTAATCAACACCTTCTAACCAATCAGAATGGAGCGTTCATCACTACTGTGTTATAATGTAAATTTCACACAGCGATTGATTTCACACCTGTGATTTCAGGTTCAGAGAAAGTGTGTGTTCAGTTCACTAGTCCAGTCCTGCATGGAGCAATAAAAACACAATACAAAAGGAACAACACACACTCTTGCCCTAACATGCACTGACTGAATAAGACATGCTACTTTCACATTTTTCAAAGCCAAACAGTCTTAAATCAACTCCTTTTGTTTGTCACTGCTTTACACACGCTGTGGGCACACCACATATACAAGGGTACAAGGGTCCTGCAGTGTGTTAGGAAAGAACGTGTTTGATCATCCGTCATGTCATAGCACACAAAGAATGTGACGGGTAAACTCAGCACACACGGGACATGTATCCACTTCTTTTATTATTGCCTTCCTCATCCAAATGTAGGCATTGGTAAATATTTGAAAAAAGGGCCAAAAGATTACAACCTGTCACCACCGCTTTAACCAGAGACTCAATTAACACACTTTAGCATCTTCAGGCCAAAGGTTCAGGAGTCATGTTCTCAACTCTAGGTTCAGGAGTCAACTCTAAATAGCATTTCAAGGAGAAAATAGACAGCTGTGAATTTCAACACATCCTCCATTACCTCGCTTTACTTTCTCCTGTTCAGGTTTTACAATGACATGTTTATAGTTCTGCAGAAATGTCAGGATGGAAGCCAGAGCTCAGGCTGGTATATAAAGATCCATATAAAGATCATACAAGCTTAGGAAAACTTAGGTAATCAGTGACGAAGTAATGATAAGCTACCTCTGAAGTACAAACCACTCCTTCATTAAACACTTTTTCCTGCTCACCAGCGAAGGTGGATGGGACAGGGCACCTTGGGAAGTGGGAGGAAACCGGGAGAACCCTGAGGAAACCGGGAGAACCCTGAGGAAACCAGGAGAACCCTGAGGAAACCGGGAGAACCCTGAGGAAACCCTAGGCATAAGGAGAACATGCGAAACTATACAGTGACAGTAACACTGTCAAAAATTCAAGACCTTGAAGCCGTGAGGTGGAAACTCTACCCACTGCATCACTGATTAAACACTCAATATAACAAATAGTGATTCATACACACTGTAAAGGAAAGAGACGACCACTGAGCAGATTGTTATTTGAGCTGGTAGTGTGTTTGTGTGTGTGCGCGTGTGTGGGGTGCTGATATGAGTATATCAGTTGTATCAGCAGTGTTAGGTTATAAACACCTCCGCGTCACTGCTGTATTGAGAAACCACCTTAAAAAAAACATCAGAAACTGAGAATGAACGGAGGTTAGAGTAGGAAATAATTAACACACACTGTGCATGGAAAAAGACATTGTTTAGTATACATCAACAGTATAAAGATTACAATTATCATTTAGTTCAAAACTAAACAACATAACAGCCTTAATTTAGTAAAAGATTCACTGCTTTTTCTGCGTGTATATCCTTAGCGCAGTTCACTCACTCAACTGCAATGCTCTGTGGTAGCTAACACTACACAGCTAGCTAACCCAAGCTAACTAGACAAGATTTCTGAGCTGATTTTAAGCCATTAAATGTGTGTCCATTTAAGTTCAATAAAAAAAATCATGTCTCATTTTAATTATTGATTAAAATTCTGATGATGTGAGGTTTAATGTGAGGTTTTCATTACAGCACGTTTGCTAACTTTCATGTAGCTTGTTCACTCAGGCGCTAGTGTCACGATTAGCCAACCATGCTATTAGAAATGTAGATTCTCTCTGTGTTTAAGAGTGTACTTGAAGACCCATGGTTTAATGTCTTTTCCTGGTTTATCATACCTAAATCACCTCACTCATCACCTCATTATCAGTTAAAGTTTAATCAGAGCGAGACTATGTGGCACCCGTGTGTGTGTGTTTTGCTCTAGACCACAGGCTATTTTGGACATCTGTATATTGTATGTGAGCTCAGTGATTAAGAATGCTCCACAAATGAACAATCACCTGATGTCGCTGCAGACAGAGACAGACAGTTGTTACGCTCGGAGCCGGACCCCAAAGCAGCAGGACGAAATGAGGCCTTTAAAATAATATGAGCAGCATTAGTGTAACTGAGGGAGACAGGTGGCTGGGAAGGCCGTCATGTGGCGAGACGGATTTCTATTCTACTCTCACACACACACACACACACACACACACAACCTAAAAGGCATTATGTTAAATAACAAATGAGGTAAATATTTCCAAGAAAAGCTACATATACTTTCATAAGCCAGGTTACGCAAAGAGTCTTTTCCTCGAACAAATCAATCTTTGTGAGCTTTAGGCGTAACCACAAAATCCTCCACTGCACGCTCTTATATCTTCACCTGTGCGCATGGCTGAAAGGCTGGAAAAGGCAGGTGGTATTAAAGGTCAATCCCTAACAATGTTCCGTGCTTTAGCTCTGGACTCCCCAGTCCAAAAATGTCTCCTGATTCCAAGAAGAGTACCCGACGAACACAGAAATCATAAAAGCGCCACATAAAGGAGCAATATATTTCATCAAGTATTGCATTTGAGCATAAGACAAACACCTGTTAAGATCTACACCAAGGGTTTGAAATGTGTTTGGAAGTTTCAGACAGACTGTAGGATCGGTTTCGTATTGTTCATCACGTTCATCAGTACCACAGGTGCCGCTATTAAAGTTTCATAACATTTTCCACAACTTCAGCAAGAAGAGTCTACGGAAGACACTGCAGGAAGAAATGTCATCCATCTTGGAACGAATCAGCTTGGGAACACCTCATTTATACCAAACAGTCCAAGGCTTTACTGTCACTATAACAACCAAGAGAGCCGAGAGGTTCAAAAACAGATAGAGCTAAAAACTGTTCCACATCCACAACACTAATGCAAGCAATAAAGCAGGTCATATTTCTTCTACAGCTGTATGCAGTAGGTCAGTGATGGAAGGAAGTGTTCAACACTGACAACAACTCAAAAAAAAAGAGAAGAATGACAACTAAAGACAATGACGGGGTGGACAAACTGTTACAACTGTTTTTCACTTTTACATCACATTTTCCTGTTTTATTTTCTTTTTTTTTTTGTTTTCCTTCCCTATTATTCTTCTTCCATTTTCCTCTTTCTTTTCCTTTCCTGTCTTTGTTCCCTTTTCCTGTTTTTCCTTTCTTTTCCTTGTCTCCCTTTTCCATTTTCCTTTTTTCTTTCCCTGTTTCCTGTTCTATCTTTTCATAATCTTTCCCTTTTTCTTTTCTTTATCCCCTTTGCCATTTCCTTGTCTTCCTTTTTCCATTTATTTTTTTCTATTTATTTCATTTCCTTTACCCTTTTCCTTTCCATGTTTCATTTCCTTTCATTTCCCTTTCTGTTCCTCTTTTCCTTTCCATTCTTTTTTCCATTTTTTCTTTATCATCTTTCCTTTCCGTTTTCCTATTATTTTCTTATTCTTTTCTGATGCTCCTTTTCCTTTTCTTTTCCTCTTTCCCCTTTATTTCTTTTTATATTTCTTTCCATCCTTTTCATTTTCTTTAACTTTCTTTCTTTCTTTTCCCTTTCTTCCTTGTCTTTTCTCCCTTTTCTCTTCTCATTTTCTTCTATTTTTCCATTTTCATTTGGAGCGCTTTCCTTCTTTTGGCGCCTCTTCTTTCTTTCTTTCAATTTTCTCCTTCATTTCCTTCGCCGTCTCTTTTCTCTTTTTTTTTTCTTAATAAGACAGCTTTAAAAAGGTGAAGGTGAACTCTCCCTGCATTCCAGTTTATAACATGCCCTTATTAGCTTTCCCACATCACTTTCTTCTGGAAGAATCCCTGTTGCCATCTTAAGGGTCGTCCCATTACTGTAGCTTGTAAGATGAGCCTTTGAGAGCTGATGGATGAAAATATTTACCCAGAAGTGAAATCTGATGCCGTTTCCTTCTCAAAACTACAAAAGCAGGAGCAATACACCAGCCAGTAGGACAAATTCTCCATATTGATCCTCAAATATATGTAATTAGCTAGAATCATGCAATCTACATTCATGTGATCCTGAGACAAATTCAGATTAAATGGAATATAAGTGGAATAGCAGAAAAAGGTGCAGGAACAATAAAAAAAAGCAAGACAAAGCATTTTACCGACATGCCTAGAAGAACACAAACTTGTGTTCTTTTCCCACTTTGCTGTAAGCTATCTCGTGTGATGCAGGTGATACACACTTCCGAGTCATGAGGGAAAGTCAACAAGATAGTGTTGGAATGCAGGGAAGATGAGCACGCCCTTACTCGCCATGGTGGTGGAGAAACAACGGCTTTTGGATTTTGATTTTATTATACAGGTGATCGTGAAAGAAATTTCCGAATACATTTCCAAAATATTCTTGGTAAACGACAGCAAAAACTTTTTATTCCATCAGCTAAAAGACAATTTATTTTATATTGATGCTCAATCAATAGAGAGTTCATCTGATTGATCACCTTTATCCTATGATCCTGATGGGTGTGGTCTCTTCCAGCAGGACTCCGCCCCCCCATCTCAACCCAGATGATGCATTTCCACATTTCAATTGCTATGGAATAGAGTCAATCAGAAAAAAGGGGGTTGAAAAGCATTCTCGCTATCATTGCGAGATGAGGAGTTTGCCGGGCGTCCTATCAAAATTGGCCGTGCTCTCTGGGTGGAAGGGAAGGCATACTCTATTTCCCCCTGTCAATCACAGCAATGCTAGCCAATCGTGGGTTTCTCTGAGCTCACGTATGTGGAAGAGGGCAGATAGTGCTTTGCTAAGAGTGTGTTCCCCCACCCTGTGCTATGCTTCAAGATCCCTACTTGGTAGCTGTCATGTGATTAGGAGAGCTAGCTAGTGGGTGGGAACTGGCAAATGACCAAACTGGTATAAAATATGGTTTGAAATATTCACTGATGGAAAAACAAGTGACAGGTTTTGTGGCACATCTGCAAAGGTTTTGTGGCTTTGAAGAAGAAGCAGCAGCCATTATTTGTCACATATACATTACAGCACAGTGCAATTCTTTTCTTAGCATATACCAGCTTGTTAGAAATCTGGGGCCAGAGCACAGGGGCAGCTATGATACAGCACCCCTGGAGCAAAGAGAGTTAAGGGCATTGCTCTACCTGGCAGTACTGGGGCTTGAACCCCCAACCTTCTGATCAGTAACCCAGAGCCTTAACCATTCAGCCACCACTGCCCTAATATGCCCTTTGTGGCACATCTTCAGATTCAAGAGCTCCCTACTGATGGATTTGCTTGTGGTGGGTTAAACATCTTCCTCTTATGGCTGTAGGACTTGAATCTGGTCTTGCGACGTTATCAGAATTGACCTGGACTTGTCTCAGGCTTATAGGCATTAGTACTTGGATTTGTCTTGGTCTCAGACATTGGTCTTGCTAAATACAGTCTTGGTCTTGATTGACAGTTTGTAAAAGTAATGTTTGTGTTGTCTTTTGTCATTGAAACAACACACGAATGAAGCCATCTAGCTAACGTAAAGGCTTGGCCTCAAAAAGGTTTTGATGGTTTTTAGTCTTAACCTTGACTCGCTTTCATTTGAACTCAAGCTTGAATTAGCCTCAACCCCCTTAAGACTTGGCCTTGACTCAGTCTTGGCTATTCCTGGAATTGCATTTGTCTTGGATTGATATTGGTGGTCTTCACAACAACCCTACTTCTGCTTCCTAACGCCCTCGCCTAATTGGTTAAACGTAACATTCATTTCGACTGCATTCATTTCACTCCATTTAAGCTGCAAAAACATTTGATTTTTTGGATTTCTCTCTCCACACACAAATCCCTATGTGCTACAGACTATAATAATTGTTTACTTTAATATAATAAATGTATTTGTGTCTAAGATTAGCTCAGAGATTCAAAATCCCCTGGGAATCAACAGCCTATTTAAAAAAGTCACACTAAGAGAACCTCCTCATTGTGGACTGTAACTCAGTCAGAGATTTTAAAGTGGCATTGTTAAAGTATGTCCAAAGTCTGGGTGTTCTTTACACATAAAGAACCTTTTTTTTAATCAGTTCTTCAAGTTTATGGTTCCAGCTCTGTTCCCTGCATTAAACAAAGTCTCTAAACCCCCACATATCTCTATAAATAAACACAATGACACACACTTTCAATAACACACACAGGCTATTTTTGAGAGAACAGAGTCTCACTGGCGAGATAAGCGCCGGGATTCTGTATCCTTCAACAGGTGGATGTGTGTGCGGTGCGCGCGTGTGTGTGTGTGTGCGTTGTGTGAAAGAGAGAGTGTGTGAATGAAGAAAGCAAAAGCGAAAGAGAAAGGGGAACAGTGACTCCTTGATAAGCCATTTAGCAGAATCCGAAAGTCCATTATGAGTTATAGAGTTACAGCTGACCAATCATTTTGGAGAATTCAACAGCACTGTGGTATGAGAATACAGTAAAAACTTGACTTGATTCTGGAATAATAAAGCTCTATTTTTTACATCTTGATCTCTTGAGACACTAAAAGCAGTAGCATGGCAGCAGCAGTCCATTAGCTTCCCACAAATCCCTAAGAAACCATGATGACCTACTTGGAAATAAAGCAAAAGCACAGAACAGCATTAAACCCTAAAAAGGGCCTTGATATGAGGTTCTGTGCCAAAACCTTGAGTACAGATGAAAAGTGTCTCACAGAGGCTCAGTGCCCACCAAAACCTGCAGGATTATTAGTCTGCGTCCTCTTTTTTTAGCCTGAGGAGAATTTTTTCACTGTTCATCAGAGCAAGAAGACAAGCTCGGGATACATTTTATTGTCATAATCAAGAGGAATGAGTTTCTGAAGCTCAGGCACTCTGTAACATGACAGACTCAGTCTTAGGAAATGCCAATTTGAATCTGCTTGCAGTCACTTGTATAAATATGGGTGTGTAAAAAAAGTGATAGTGCCAAGACTAAGTAAGGTTCTTGGCGCATTCATGCTATAATTAATGTTTGTGTACAGGGGCATGTTTTTATATCTTGGTGGGGACCAAGGATAAGAATATCTGAGAGTTTGTATGGATATTTGCCTGGTCTCCAAGTTGTTTTCTTTTATATAAACTACAGCTTTTATTTAAAAAAAAAATCCACAAGGACTAAAATGTTTCCTTTTGGTTACCGAGGTTACGGTTAGAATTAGATTTAAGTGTAGACACAGCAATAATTAGCTTCATCAATATCAACTGGTTCTCACAACTAATGATATTAAGACAGATATGTGTGTGTACTCGTTTATATATTAGCCAATTTTCTTGGGAATGCTGCACACAAGTCCAAGTGATTTAAGAGAGAAACAAGAGATGGATACTGGCAAAGAATGCAAATTCCAGCAAGTGTGTTTCTCATGGTACACTCACCTGACCCAAATCCAGTGTGACGTTTATCTCGTTGTACCTCAGCCCCCTTGAGAGAGGCGGGCTCTGCCACCAGCGCTCCGTGCCGTCAATGGCGTTGCTCACTGGATGGGCTTTCTCAGGGTTATTGGCATTGCAGTGGTCACAGTACTGCCCCTGAAATAATCACATAAAGTCTCAGGGTCTCACACTTGTATTTTACATATCAACACTCTAACAAAAACAGGTTCAAGGGTTTGTAACTTCCTAAAACTTTCTACTCCTGATAAGGAAACATCCTGTTGTTGGGGTTTATGTAGGACCATTAAAGGTTTCACAGAGGTACAACCTGTACACCTGTTATCTAATCGGCCAATCATGTGGCAGCAGCATAATACAAAAAAATCATGCAGATACAGGTCAAGAGCTTCAGTTAATGTTCACATCAAACATCAGAATGGGGAAAAAGTGAGATGTCTATGACTTTAACCATGGCATGGATGTCGGTACCAGATGGGCTGGTGTGAGTATTTCAGAAACTGCTGATCTCCTGGGATTTTCACACACAACAGTCTCTAGAGTTTACTCAGAATGGTGTATAAAACAAAAAACCCTGAGTGAGCGACAGTTCTGTGAGTGGAGATGCCTTATTGATAAGAAAATGGCCAGATTGGTTCAAGCTGCCAGGAAGCGATATAGTAACGCAAATAATCACTCTTTACAACCATGGTGA
Source organism: Pangasianodon hypophthalmus (assembly GCF_027358585.1). Lineage (NCBI taxonomy): Eukaryota > Metazoa > Chordata > Actinopteri > Siluriformes > Pangasiidae > Pangasianodon > Pangasianodon hypophthalmus. The sequence goes on from NC_069713.1 coordinate 8,568,239, forward strand.
GCAGAAAAGCATCTCAGAACACACAACACATCGAACCTTAAAGTGGATGGGCTGAAACAACAGAAGTCCACATCAGGTTCCACTCCTGTCAGCTAAGAACAAGAATCTGAGGCTATCATGGGCACAGACTCACGCAGTTGAAAATCACAAGAAAAAAAAAATCACCTGGTCTTTTTCCAGTCATCAACTGTCCAGTTTCGCATGATTTTTATTGTTTTTTTGCAATTTAACAGATCTGCTCACAAAATTAGCTCTCCTAAACAGATTCAATAACACTAAATAAATAAATAAATAAATAAATAAATAAATAGATTATTAAAACTCAGATGAGGATGGGTTCCATTTTGAGTCTGGTTCCTCTCAAGGTTTCTTCCTCATGCTGTCTCAGGGAGTTTTTCTTTGCCACCATCACCTCTGGCTCGGTCATTAGGGATAATTTTATAAATGTATCCAGAATTTACATATTTTTATAAAGCTGGTTTGAAACAATGTCCATTAAAAGTGCTATCCAAATAAAACTGAATTGAATTGAGTTGAAATAAATAAACTTTAGGGGATTATGGGTGACAAATACGTCAAGTCTGTGTTCTCCTTTAGCACTGACTCACAAGCAAATTTCAGCCAATTTCACAGGGAAGAATTCTAAAAGCTTTGAAATTTGAAAGCAACTTTGCACCACAGTTCAAATTTACATATTCAGCATCAGGGTAAAACCTAATTAATTCACTCATAGATGTAGTTTTGAGTCAGAAGTCACAAAGGCACAAAGTAGTTTCGAAACTAATGTAGCTTTTAAGCAAAGGCTGCTCTTGTGAGAGAAAGGTGTGTTGAATTAGAGAAGCTAGTGACCTGTGCAATATCTCTCTCTTAATCTGCAGTTAAAAAAAAAAGATATCTTAGGACTTTAAACTATCTTAAATAAAGGAAAATTTATCTAATATTATTCAATAGGAGTTAACTATAAAGGCATTAAAAACATTAATTCTAAATTAAAGGATAGAATTGTCTTTTTCTACTGGCAGTTAATTTGGTTTCTATCTAGAAAAAGATTGGTGTAAGTGTGTGTGTGTGTGTGTGTGTGTGTTTCCGCCACCAATCTTGGCTGACAAAGTGTCAGTGTTGCCTTATGTCTGATTAATGTTTTGTTTCGACATCTGAAAATGTCTTGCAAACTTTGGGGCCTTTTTTCTCAAATCAGTTTTTAAGGACAACATTTAAACAACAATCTCATCTAGTATATCTTTTTTATTTTATTTAATTCTTTGTCTTCTTAATACTACTACTACTACTACTAATAATAATAATAATAATCCCTCATCTTTCTCATTATTTATGTTCATTTTCCACTTATAATAAATAAAATATTTGTTTGCTAATGATAAATTTTATTTCAATTGTAATTCTTTCACCAAATGCTGTGAAATAGCTAAAGATCATCACTGCAACATGGAAAGAGGTTTCAAATTCTAGAATTTGTGTGATGCAGTATCAAATCTATCCTGCTTATGTTTGTTTAAAAGCATCCTTTTACAACATATATACTGAAATACGGTCTCTCCAAGGTTTAGCTGTACCATGGCACCAAATATCACAAACCTACAACCCTAAAGCTGAAAGAGAGTGTTTCCTTTCCCTAAAGCTCAGTTTCAATTTCCCTAAAAACAGTTTAGTTCTACTGAAAAACTGAATAAAGCTTTTGCATAGTTTCTATTGTCATACATCTCCAATCTTCTGATCTTCTTCTTTCTCAAAGATTTGTCCAAAGATCGCCCTAAAACAGAACTTTTAGTTTACATTTTAACTGATACTGATCTGTTGCTGATGAGTAAGATAGGTGCTAATGTGTACTATGAATACAACTACATGCTACCCAGCTAAAAACACTAGCTATTTTTTTAAATTCCATTTTTATCAATGACAATCATAAAAGCTTACAAGTGAAATAGCAAGATGCTTTCCATCTTCCTGAATTCTCCCATGACCAAAATGCAGCATAAAGGCATGCGGGGCAAAAAAAATGAAAGCTACCAAGCTAGACATGAAGAAACAAGTTTAAAAGCTATATTTTGTGCACATACGTTATCTCTGTAAACATAGTGATGATGGATCAGATCCTCAGTGATCACCGAGCCAGTTCCTGGAGGTTTACCTTGCGAGAGGGTTCAGATCAGCTGTAAACAAACATCTGCTCTAGATAATTAGTCTGTTGGATTAGGAACGAAGCTCTATAGGAAGGTGAATGCTCTGTGAAACTGGAAACTTCTTTAAGGGAAAAGTTACATTTATTGATGATGTTGTCAACATACAATATACTCAATGTTACCTCAAAATGGCTGCCCATTAACTATAAAAACCTGATTACGGTGTTTCAAGCTCTGAATGGTTTAGTTCAGGTGTAATTTGCTGAAATCCTGAAGCAGTACAGCCCATCCTGAGCACATCATTCAGCTCAAACTGACCTACATTTAGTCCTGAACATCTCTCGCAGCTCATTGGTCGAAGGTGGTTTTCCTACATCACCCATAAACTATGGAATCATGTTCCAGAGAGTATTATCCCATACAATATTACAAATATTAAAATAATAAAACTACTTGTTTAGCTTGGCTTGTTCATGTTCTTGGGTCTTTTTTCATGATTTGTAGGAATTGGTCCTGGTCCTGGAGAACCCCCTGTCCGGCACATGTTAATGTTTCCCTGCTCTAACACACCCACGTCAACTCATTAGCTGATGACTACTCGCTCACTCACTTGCAGTAACCGCTTTATCCTGATCAGGGTTGTAGAGGATCCAGAACCTATCCCAGATACACCCTGGATCTGGACAATAGTCAAAGGCAGGGCACCACACACATACACACACATTCACATTCACACACTCATACACACCTAGGACAATACAACACTTTCGTGACCTAGGACAGTCTTAGCCAATCCACCTACCCACATGTTTTTATGAGGCAGGAAGAAACCGGAGAACCCCGAGGAAACCCACTAGGATACAGGGAGAATAACTGATATTATCATCCGGCTGCATGATAATTAGTTGTTGATTAGCTGATTGCTTGAATGAGGTGTGTAAGATCAGAGAAAACTTGAAAATGGGCAGGACAGGGGGTTCTCCAAGACCAGGACCAGAACCAGGACCAGGACTAGACTAACAGTTGCAGATTGACTCATTCGTGTTGTGCATCATTAATTCTTTACTTCATCTTTTAATAGTCTAACTTTATCTTAGCTATTTTATCTACTGGCATGTTTTTGGAAGGTTGGAGGAAACCAGAGAACGCAGAAGAAACCACGTGGACACAGTAAGAACATCCACTGTGAACCTCCACACAGATAGTAACTCGTGCTCGGCTTCGAACCTGGAACCCTGGAGCTCTGACTTAATAATAATAATAATAATAATAATAATAATAATATTATTATTATTTCAGATAGTTGATGTGAACTACACTGTTTGCCATCAATAATCAATGAATACAAGTTTCAGCACTGAATGCTCAGCAGTGATTTCTGGAAGTCTTCACATCTTCCTGTTTTCCCAGAGTTGGGAATAACGCAGGTAGGCGCGCGCGCGGGTTTTACCTGGATAGTTTGGCTGGTTAATCCCACCGTCGGCCCTCCGACCAGCTTGCAGTAGAGATCCGTCCTCGGGTTGCCGTTTTCCTCCTCACCACACGTAGCCGTGGCGGAAATCACCGAGCCCTCAGCCAGGTTAAAGTACGGCGGGGTCAGGCTGAATCCACCCGGGACGTCGCTGACCGACGCTCGCGCTCTCGCCGCAACAACCACGCAAATCAGACACGGTACAAGCAGCCGTGCGGCGGAGTTCAGCGCTGCTCTTCTGCTCCGCGCCATTTTCCGTGTGCTTGGACTGTCGTGGACATTCAGTCATATCCGAGCCATGAAAGCTGCCCTCTTCTCTTCACTCCTCAACTTGTGCGCGAGACATCAGAGTTTATTGCACTTGCTGAAAGAGGTTTCCCCGCCGCGCTCGTGCACACGGGCTTCCTCTTTACTGTGCGTGTGCGCGCGCGTGCGCGCGCGTTTATAACTTGGTGGGACCAAGCATCAAACCAAGGACAATATAATTCATTCTGAGTCAAACTCTCCAAAAATACTTTAAAAAGTAGACTTAAAACTATATATATATATATATATATATATATATATATATGTATGTATATGTATATGTATAAGAAATAAAAAAAATATGTTAGTAGAACAATTAAGAAAATACCAACATGTACAAAACAACAAACAAACCACAAAACTCACTTAGTAAATTAGTGTAATTTTTTTAAAAAAATCAACAGATTTATCATAGTCACAAGTATGAATAAGCCAGTGTGAACAGGTCAGGTTTTAATCTGGATTAAAAAAAAAACATTCATAGAATAGTGATTCCTGATATGATCTGGGACATTATTCCAAAGCTAAAGGGCAGTATATGAAAAACATCTACCACCAGCTGAGAGGTGATTGAGGAACTGACAGTAGGCTTGCCTGAGCTGAATGAAGTGCTCGAGATGGGCTATACCATTCCAGAAGATCATTATCAAACTTTACCTGCCGGGAGATTCCCATCTGGGAAAATTTGCCAAGCAGGGAGTTTCTGGGACTTGGGGTTAAAACCCTTTATGCGCCACAACATCATAAATCAATACAGCACATCGGCACCAACTTATGAAATTCATTGGGGGTGCTCGTAATAACCTCATACAAAATCCACCCTCATATAAAAGTATATTGCGAAAAGTAAAAACTAACTTCTACTTTGCCAGAGAAAATTACTACATTTAATCCTTATTTCTGTTTGGACATGTGCCAAGATTGTGGGACAACTGATGCAGGGTTGCCTGGGGCATGTCAATTCATTTTTTTTTTCGATTTTCTCCCTAATTTGGTCACGTGCCAAGCCAGCTCTCTCCATCATAAAACAGCTACCAAGCAGGGAGGGTGAAAGCTAATGTACCACCTCAGAGTCATGTAAAGCCAAATCCTGCATCTTTTCGAACTGCTGCACAAGCAGCATCATAACACACGCGAAGGAAAGTGCTATCTGCCCTCTTCTGCATACATGAGCTCACAGACACCTACGATTGGTTAGAGTCGCTCTGATTGACAGTGGCATTGTACTCATTTCTAATAAATAACTGTTAATTTAATCATTTCTTTCTGGATAGGAAATGACTTACCTATTATTATTATTATTATTATTATTATTATTATTATTATATGCTCTAATTGTATTTGTGTATATAGTTCCAAGCTAATAATCCACTCACAAATCCTGTTGTTAGCTTATGCTACCAGGCAAGGGTATTTTGGTGTGTTCAGCCACATGTGGGCCACAGAAGGACCTTATAAAGATTCCACATAAAGCCCAGATGTGCACAAAATAGACATTTCAAATATGGCTTACTGCTGGTAGAGATGTAGCTGTACAGATGTGAGCCTTGTGAAATTTTCTGATGTGGCTGGTAGAGGTCTGGCTGCATTATGGAATTCCTCATTACGGATTTGAGCTGTTATTCGTTCCCCTATGTAGGCCAGAGGACACTTGTTTATGGTGCCCACATCTAGCCCAAAGGACATTTGCTGACTGCGAATTTCTTCAGATGTGTTTCATTCATGATATCTTCCTGTGAGCATTTCCTTTCAGGAAACTATAATTAATTGGACATACTTAACATATATATATATATTTTTTAAAGTCATATATAGTAGTCAGTTGCAAAGATATTGACTCAGCCTCAGATGCTCCGCCCACTGAGCGTCTTATAACCTTTGTACACTTTTCTAGCCACAGGCTCCAGAATCCTGAAGGTTGCAATCTGATTTTTCGGCAAAACAATGCAAAGTAAGAGTCTTCCAGAGAAAGATCTTCCTTTGAAAGTAGGCAGATCTTGGCTACATTTATTAAAGAAGAAGAAGACTTTTTTTGGTCCCATATACAATACAGTACAATGAAATATTTCTTCACATGTCCCAGCTTGTTAGGAAGCTGGGATCAGAGCGGAGGGTCAGCTGGGGCTTCAACCCCCCTAACCTTCTGATTAGTATCCCAGAGCCTTAACCACTGAGCCACAACTGCCCATACCAGAAACATACCAGATTCTCTAGAGAAAGCTAGAGGTCTGGTTCATAACACCAGCAATGACATTGCATGTGTTTGAGTTTTGGCAGTGAAACATATGAGGAATCAAGTGATTCTAGATTATTCTTCTTTTTGTGGCAGTTTCTACATCAGGATAGTGTTTCTTAACAGTCTTTCTTAATCAATGAAAGTGTGTTTGGACATCTACTGGTCTTTTCCTGTTTGATAGGTAATTTCTTGCTTCCTTAGCTCATGCCTCTGAGCACTTGCTGAGGAGGAAGTTATGTACAAGTGCACCATTTTATCTATAAAGTTGTGAAACACTGGGTTCAAATTTCACTTTATGTCAGACTAATTACTTTATTACATTAGTAAGTTCACTAGCTAGTCGACTAATGGGTTTATATGGTTTTTCCTGTGAAGCTAGCTTGTTGGCATGGTAGAACTGGTGAATTTCCTTGTCTTCCACTAGTTATAGACTTCCTTTGACTTGCCTTCATAGCGTTCATTCTTAAGTAGTTTCATTCAGTCTTCAATCTTCATTTAGTGTTTTATCCTGATTAGGGTCACACTGGATCCAGAGCCTTCCCAAGGAACACTGAGCTTGAGGCAGGAATGTGTCCTGGATTCCTGCCAGTCCATGCACACACACATTCATACACTCATTCATACTTAGGGGCATTCACACCTAAGAAAGTGGAGGAAACCAACACAGACATGGTGAGAACATGAGAAAGCTTTCAAAAGTTTACTATTTGCATGATAAATTTCATTATTAATTAGTTTAGAAATCAACAGGTAACTTCAGCTGTATTGTAAACCCAAATATTTAACTAAGTAAAATGTAATGGTCCAACTAGAGAATTAACATAATGGAGATTAAAAATTAGCAATTGATCTAGTATACATTTAGTGTTTTAGTATATTTACTATGACATATTTCTGCAATGTGGACCTCACAAAAATCTTGATTCAGGTTCCGGCTCGGGTCCTACAAAATGTTCTTTTATAGAGTGATGCTATAAAAGAACCAGGTTTGGATTTCCTAAAGAATATTTCAATTAATTGATCTTTAATCATTTTTGTTGGTGCTACAGAGAACTGAAAAATTCTTCTCCATAAATGTTAACAGTATATGGAAGGATCTATGTGGTGGAAAATAATGATTAATTTTATCGCCTCAGCAGCAAAGAAATGGTTAAACACTCAAGGTCTGAATGTTAAGGAACTGAAAAGTTTATCTCGCTCTAAAGAATCATCCATCCATCCATCCACTTATCTGATAATCCATCCATTCATTAACCATCCATCCATCATCCATCCACTCATCTGTCTATTCATCCATCCATCCACTCATCCACCCATCCATTATCCATCCATTCTTCAGTCATCCATCCATCCACTCATCTGATCATCCATCCATCATCCATCCACTCACCTGTCCATCCATCCATCCTTCATTCATCCACCCAATCATCCACACATACAGTATGTCCATAAACCTGTCCATCCATCCATCCATCCACCACTAACACATCCATCCATCCATCCACCACTAACACATCCATCCATCCATCCACCACTAATTAATCCCTCCATTAATTCATCCATCCATTCAGCTGTCTGTCTATCCATTCATCTACCCATCCATCCGTCCATCCATCATTCCTTCCATCATTCATCCACCATCCCTCCATCCACTCAATTGTCTATCCATCCATCCATCCAGCCATTTATCCGTTTATACATCCATTATTCATGCATCCTATCCATATCCATCCATTCATCTGTCTATCCACCATCCACTCTAATCACTCTAAAGAACATTTTCTGACACCATTCTTTTAAAAAGTGCATGTAATTAAATTTTATGTCTTTAAATTAGTCCACATTTTCTGGTAAAGAAGGTGAGTTGGTCAGGTGTTGTAGGTGTTTTAAGATGAAGTATCTTAAACTTCAAACAATCCTTTTCTTTGTTACAGTGATATTTTGGGAAAATAATCTGAGGAGCAATCAGAGAGGGGAAAAAAATCAAGATGGAAAGTTGAGGCTTTGGTGACATCTGTTGGAGGAGGGCTGCAAATAAAGACCTGTCAAAATCTAAAATCTAGGTCTTCTGCCAAAAACTAATCACAGCCCTGAATATTTCTTATCAGAAATGAGAGCAGCTCACCATAAATGACACTCCTGTGATTAGATGGGATTAGATGAAGTGACCTGGTTCTGATCCATCCAAGTTACTGTACTGAACTGAACTTGTAAGCCTTGTAAAACTGTTATGCCCTTATAGGGAAATAATCAACGACAGGGTGGTGCGATGCAGCCCAACACGAAGCGAATTTACTGTTACCACCCCGAAGACGATTAGTTTACAACAGGACATCCTTAAGTGTTTTATTCCTCTTATACCACGGCAATTTATTTAATTTAAATTTAATGTATTTACAGTATTAATGAACAACACATTGTACTTTTTATCCAGTTACAGTTGTAACTAATGTTGTAAAACATCAGAGAAATGAGTTAGTGTGTGTTATCACTTACATTATAGCAGGTATAAACAGTTGTTCCATCATCAGCATCTCTTTTTTTCTCTCTCTTTAAGTCTTAAGTCAAACCATGTCATGCTTCATCCAAGAAACAGGAAAGCCAACCATCCTAAAGACTTTCCCGTGGTGTAAAACGTAAAGTTACAGCTGTATCTCTGACTGTTACAACGCATTGATACTGGAGACTCCTTCCATTTTTGGAAGGAGTCTCCAGTGTCAAATGAATAAACTAATTAATGTCTCCTTACAGGACGCTTCACCATATATCAACAATGAAACATTTTTCAACAATCTGCTTGTTTCTGATGATGTACTACTATCAGAGCTGCTGTTATAGAAAATGAATCAACACCTTCTGACCAATCAGAATCGAGAACTCTGCAGCACTGTGCAGTTATGTTTGAGCTCAGTCTTTTTTCTAGCGTCTTCTTGTACATGTTAGTGTGTTTTCCTGCTTTAACACACCTGACACAATTCATTTCCAGGGGTAAGATTGGGAAAAATGTGCCGTCCACAGGGAATTTAGGAATTTACGCCTGGGAATCTCTGCTCTATCCGAAACTGTTAAGCATCCTCACTATACAGGGTAATTTCAGCACATCATCTTTACACACATTCTCGTGTGAACATGAGGTGTGATTTTTTTTTTTTTTCAGTGAAGTCTCCCACCCCCAGCTGCCATTACCTTGACAGATCCTGACATCTTGAATATATATGTCTTTTTTTTTATGCTTCTCCTATATCGCTATAGCCTGGCCAAACACTGAGGCACTCGAGCACAGGAAGCAATTATGAATGCAGACCAGCAGCTATGAGTGCTTTCAGAGAATGAGCATAAGAGTATAGGGGCATGTGGGTGGGAAGAAACAGAGAAAATCAATTCACTGCCAAGGCAAGCCAAGTGCGTTTGAATGCTTTTTGCACAGGATGTGCTAATGTATAAGAGAATTCATTTGGCTTGGAAATGTTCGGGAAATGACCTGCGTTTAACTCTTTACAGTGTTTCAACAAAAAAAAAACGATGAAAACATTACGCCGTGCATGATGCGTGTTTTATGTAAGGCTTGATTTAGGCTTGAACCTGATCGAGAGAAGCTGAGAGAACAGAGTCTGTTGCCAGGTAACAAAGCAAAAAGAAAAATACCAAAACCACTCTCATCAAAGCCGAGGTGAAAATCCATCAGAAATTACATAAGCGTCCTTCAGACTTGCGGCGATCAAGGCTGAGAGGGGTTTATGGGCCTGCTGACTTCTGCTGGAAGCAGTGCTTCTAAAGAAAAGCTTTCAATGTGGCACAACGTAATTAATTTCACGAAATCCTTCTTCTTTTCTTGACTTTTCAAAGAATATACCACCGATCTTTCCACTACTTTTATATTAGAAAATAAATCAGTTCAAAGGACTTAGATGAAGTTCCTCATTATGGTCTACAGGTTTTATATCTTTAATCTCTAGCAGGGATGGGAAAAATGATTCTAAGACACATGACAATTTTCTTAAAAGATTCTTCCCTGATATACCGAACATCATAATAAGACTTTAATATAGTTGCATGCTTTTTTTTTTTTTTTTTTTTTTAACCGAATCTAACATTTCTGGTTAGAAATAAACACTAGAAGTCTGGTGTTTTTCTACAATCAATAAAACTTAATAATAAAAAATAATATTATAATATTAAAAGCATCAAGTGGTCATACTGAAAAAAAAAACACATAAAGTAAGCACATATATTGAGGTGCCACTGAAGGTGTTTATTAAATGGATCAAAATGGATCAAATGGATCTCTTGGCAAGAGACTCGTGTTCTCGCTCACATTTGGGTGATTAGCTAGCTAGGCTATCAGGTAAGTACTGAAGAGTCTATGATAGCATAAATTCCAGTTACTCTTGGTCCAGTATCTCTATACACTGCTTCAATCTACTTTCTTCTTTGCTTATTTTTGGTTATAAACCTTATATAAGGCACACCAATTTCATTCCCAGAACTGATTTATCATTGCAGTGTTGTACTACACTTAAAAAAAAAAAACTCCACCAACCTAAAACCAATCACGAAAATAAGCATAGACTAACTACATGTGTTAATTTTATGATGTCAATACCTGGCTCGTATTAATCATTTTATCATTTCAGTATAACAGAATTATTTGACTCCAACTTATAAGGATGATGTACCTGATTCCAAACAATAAGCTTTTAGTTAAAATGATGGAAAGGTATTAAATGTTAATATAACTCAACATTCCATTACTGTTACAGGCCCAAACTGCTGAGCTAGCAGATTAATTGTTTCATAAAGCACATACTTTGTGCTAAAAGTCTCAGAGGCTTTTATTTATCTTTAAGCATGTACTGTATAAACCAGTCTCAGAGACTTTTAGCACTAAACATGTGCTGTATGAAACAATTATTCTGTAATAGCAGTTAATTATAAACATTCAAGCAATAAGTTGAAGGTGGAAAAATTGACCATTGGAAAGAACATACCTGACCATACAGTCCATACAGTATGTCATATGTTCAATTCATATCCATTTGGAAATCCAAGAACGGAAAACAAAAAATTATTGTTTTCTGAACTTACCCATTTCTTTTACTTTGGCTATGAATTTACAAAAAAAAAAACAGCAGTTTTTCAAATTTGTTGCTGACAATCTGGAATCTGAATATGTTTTTTAAGAATATTGGCCTATATACTGAATTTTAGGCATATATTTTGACAATATGTTTTGACCCAGAAGAATGACAAAAATGAAATGACAAGTGAATGACAAAAATGAAATGGCAGTGGCCAGGTCGATAACTGAGGTAAATCTGTCGAGCCTACAAAATCATTGCATTTAATAGGTGTATGCAGTGTTCAAACTAAACTACATTAAATACAGTGATACTCTGGGCTCAACAAAGTTACATTCACTGGCCACGGCCATTTCTAGGACATCATCACTCACTTGATTTTTCCTTCTCAACTTGGGTTTTGACAAAAACCTGCGGACACTCATGGCCGAGCATTTCTCAACACAGATTTGAGCCATACCGGTGTATGTCACTCCATCTTCAAACATGTGAACTATGATATCTGTTTATGGCTCTGACAATGCCATCTTTCCGATGCCTTTTTGCTATTTTTCCTGCTATTTTCAAATCCTCATATCTCCCCCTGCTGGTGACCTTTGCTAAAAATGGTGCATTGCCACCTCACAACTCAAGGGTACTGGGTTTGAGCTTAAGCTTGGGTTACTGTTGTGTTCATGTGGGTTTCCTCCAGTTTCCTCCCACTGTCCAAAAACAGGCAGGTAGGTGGATTGGCTACTCTAAACTGCCCCTAGGTGTGAATGAGTGTGTGAATGGTGCCCTGAGAAGGACTGGCTTCCCATCCATGGTGAATTCTCCCACATTTTGCCCAGTGTTACTGGAACCAGCTCCAGGTCTACTATGACCCTGACCAGGATAATGTGGTTGCTGGAAGTGAAGTGAAGTCTTTCCCATTATACTGTTAAGAATGGAAAATGGAAAATAAGAAAATGTTGCGAATTCAGGACTTTGACTTCTTGTTTTATTTGAAACAATGCATGTTTGTTTTGCAGAAATAAAATAGAAAAATTAAATTAAAAAAGTTCATATTTTTGTTTCATTTCCCTTTATAAAATTCAATGGATATGGATTGAATGGATGATACAAAGACCCCATACAGAGGACATAGAATTTCTCCAGGAGGAGACACTTTTGGTCATTGTACTCATTCAAATTCTAAGCCTGGGTGGTCTCTCTTAGAGAGAGGAGTTGCTGACCATCTTGTTGTGAAACACTACATGCCTGGCCCCCATTTGGTTATGCTGGTCAATGGTAACATAGGAGCTTCAAGGTACACTAATGGGTATTAACGGTGTTGCAACTCCTACGTTCTAGGAGATTTCCATCTCCTGCATACTGTGTTAGAGAGATGTTTTATTGCCAATTCAGTACTCTAGAGCTACTACAAAGCCAAGACAGCAAGGTCACTGTGTGGCCATTCAATCTGCACCAAGGAACAAATCGGACATTCTGCAATTGTGACTTGTCCTATATATAATTAGGTGGTTCCATGCATTTCTGAATTTCTGTTCCCTGTGCAATGGCAGTCTCTCTGGGACCCTACCCCTCTCTTGAAAATGCAAACGTTTTTTAGTCCAGGCCTCTTGGGGTCTTCTTCTCCTATGGCCTCTGGGTAATCATTTCAACCAGCAGTGCCGCTCTTACCCCGCCTTCACCACCACATATCTAAAAACCTGGACAACGCAGTGTCTCAGAATACTGGTCTCCCTGCAGTACTGCTCTTACCCCGCCTTCACCATCATATATCTAAAAACCCGGACATGCCAATGTCTCAGAATACTGGTTGCCCTGCAGTACCGCTCTCATCCCACCTTCACCACCACATATCTAAAAACCTGGACAAAGCCAATGTCTCAGAAGACGGGTTAGATGTTTAAGAGCCTCCAGGATGCTCGGGTTACTCTTCACCCACTTGATGCGCCTCAATGAAATCACCACTGAGGAAAATGAGCATGAGCTCATTGGTGTGTCTCTGGTGGCCATGTTGCTCTTTGGTCCAGTTCAGTCCAGCCGGAGCAGGATTGAAAGCTTGACTCCGCACGCTGGATCAGAATCTGCCCTCGGGATGGAGCAGCTTTTCTGTGGGAGAGCTCACTCTATTGTACAGCAACTCTTTTTTACACAAATTTGAGTGGGTTTAGTTGCCATGGAAACAACAGTTGAGATCAAAATGTTTAGAAAAAAAAGAACAAAAAAACGGTTTGGATTGCATCTTTAGATTTTAGTGCAGAAGAAACATACATACGTGTATATATACATACACACACGACGCACAGTACGGTTGTATGTGGAGAGAGAATGCATTTGAAATCAGAATGTTACAGTTATGTGAACATTTAATCGTTTCCAAAAGTACTTGTTCAACGTCACATTCTCTAAATCCGCTGGGAAACAGGAAGAGTAGCCTGAGTGTTAGCGTTTTAGAAGTACACCCCGAATGCCAGCTACTAAATAAGCGTCCAAAGGTGCCTACCATAAAAAAAACCAATCTTTCATCCAGTTACAGTGAATTTCAGTGCATTTCCACTCATCTAACATGCCCGATCATGTTTTTCTCATGCATTTTTTCCTGTAGTGTCAACACATTTGTAAACATGTTAAACCAATGAGGCATTTGTAAATGAGTGGGTACGAGTGCCATAATTAGAACGTCCATTACCTGGACTGGCATATTGTATACCTTCTTTTGTGCCAGTAACACATACACACATACACACACCTAAATATTTTACCACATTAGATGATAAATGTGTGTTAAAACTAACTGCAGGAGTGTGAAACTCCAGGAGGAGGCCAACTACTTCTGCCCTGAACATTTAATTAACCCTGGATTATTTATTTAATACTTAGTAGCAAAATGAACCTTTCTTGTGGAAACAGAAGAAAATTCTGTCACTTTTCCCTCCAGAGGAGATTTCATCTCATTGGGGCATGGATGAAGATATTTCCAGCAGCCTATATGTGTTTAAATGAGCTATGAACATGACAAATACTTGTAAGTGTTCCATGAATGGCTTTAAAGAGTCACAAGCTGACATTGCTGCATTGTAGCTGCTGTTGATGTTAAGTGTTTTTAACCTGTCCTTTTGTGAAAATGAATGTATTATGAATATGTTTGTGTGTGCTAATACATTAATATTCACATGCAACAGCGTAATGGAAAATTCCCAGCCATCATGTTAGGTGGGTGGCCCTTTCAGTGCCATTGTTTGCTTTAGTATTCACTCATACAAAGAGTGTACATGTTTCTGGGAGAGCCCAGAGGAACCTCCCATAGACATGGAGGAAAAAATATGAAACTCCATACAGACACGAACCCAAGCTCAGGACCAAACCTGGGACCCTGGAGCTGTAAGGTGGCAATGCTACACTTTCAGAATATTTTCAAGAATTATCAGGGTTTTACATGCTGCTGAATGGTTCCAGTTGGTTGTATAAAAATATACACTATGCGTCTGTCAGGCGCTTGTTATCTTTTTGCCATTGGTAAGCTTTAATTTGTCCTGAATACGATGACACACATTCTTGTCAGCAAGATCTGAGCTATTTGGCATTCCAGACCCAAATTTAACAGCTGTGAGGAAATTACCTTGGTGCTATATCCATAGTCCATTTCAATATGCAATAAATGACTGATAAACAAAGAGAAATCACTCAAATCACTTATCTGTTCATTTTTCCTCTGCTAAATGGTTAAACATTCTTATTGCCAGATTTTCTCCTTCAATTAGTGCACAGAGTTAGAGCCCCTCCTTGCACCTCACTTTCTCTCCAAAAGCAGAGCAGTCTTAAGAACTATTTCATGATCTATTTTTGACATATTATATTTGCACAGTGACCTGGATAGGAAATATTCATGAAACTGTCATTATGAATAGTTGTGATGCTACTCTGCCATGCAATCCAATATGTCACTACATTTCTCTGGGCTGTATGACAAGCTGGGGGATTATTATATGTACTCAAATAAAGTACGACATCATAGTGAATTCATTATGGTTATTAAATCAGTGTTATTGCCAAACAACGGTGAAACATTTGCAATCTAGAATGTGAAGGGCAATAAGGAAGAGTGAGTTGTTGTTGTTTTTTTTTTTTTTTTAGATCAAGTCATAGTCAACAACATGCAAAAGAAAACCCATAGCCAGATCAACTTCATAAGGTCAAATCAATCCAATTTTATTTTTAGAATGCTATAATGTTTTTACAAATAGAGTTTGTCACAAAGCATAATTATAGAAATCTGGGTTCAGATCTAGGTCTCTAATGACCAAGCCAGGGGCTACAATGTCAAGGAAAAAAATCCTCATCTTGGTATAAGGAAGAAACCTTGAGAGAAACAGATAGTAGGATTTTGATTAAAAAAAAAAAAGCATGATACACTTTTACAAAGGGCTAGACAACCACTGAAATCTGTTTCCAAACCCCAATGGATGTAGAAAGTCTGTTCAGCCACAGTGTGTCCTTGACCAGAAGATCGACAGCTTATATCCTTGATAACATCCACAACAGTTTCTGTTCTCCAGCCTCAGCAGCCTCCTCAAACTAAAACCTTCAATACTTGCCATTTTTCAGAGTATACACTCAAGCTTCTGGTCAACTAAAGAATATCTTTTCCAGTGCTTAGTGTATTTTGAGCAACAACTCTTCCTGAAACAACTAAGCTTTCTATCAGACTCTTAGAAATCAAGGCATGAGCTTGTGTGTGGGTGGCTACTCAACCTAGAGAGTTTCAGATTGTAGCAGGATTTGTGGGCTTTTTGCATGCACAATTTGATCCATCACCAAGAGGGATGATCACAAGCAGAATTACTGTTAGTGGGGTGACAGGTGACAGGAGCTGGCCCATCATGTGCCTGGGCCCCTTGAGAAGCATGCTTGGTCTGTCCTTTTTCTGTCTTTGCCAAGGTTGATGTGGAAGAACTCAAGTGGCATGCACAGAGCCCTGACACCAAACCCACTGAACACTTTTAGCATGAATTGGATCTCTGACTGCTCACCAGGTCTCCTCGTCCAACATCGGTGCCTGACCTCACTAATGCTCTTGTGGTTGAATGGGCAAAAATCCCCACAACCACACTCCAAAATCTAGTGGAAAGCCTTCCCAGAAAGTTGGAGGTTATTATAACAGCAAAGGGGAACTAAATCTGGAATGGGTGTGATTGGTCAGGTGTCCACATACCTGGCCATATAGTGTACCTATTATATTTGCTAATGGTCCTATTTTACATGCTTTAGGGTTCTTGTAATATTGTGTCTGAAAATTCTTGAGAGCAACACAAAGATTCGATGATTTCATTTGCCACAGAGCCAGGCATCCAGACTTCAAGCCCAACCAGCCTCAATTTCAATCACATTTGCACATGGTCAGGTTTGCTGTAAGGTTCCATATAGAGCCTGAGTTTGACTATGGCAGGATTTGTGGTTATTCTGAATGCACATTTTCACTCATCACCCAGAAGGAAATACTCCATTAACAAGATCTATGTAGAACCTTTAAGGTTCCCTGCAGAGGGACAAACCAAAGCACCTTTAAAAGTTGAACCATTGAACCTTTTTTAAAGGGTGTAGCTCATCCATCTCTAACTCTAGGTGTTGTGTGTCTCAGTCTGGTGGATGGCTTTGACTGGGAATGAAACCCTTATCTCTACAAATCTCATTTTGGAAGCAAATTTGGATCAGATCTCAAAGTCAGCTGTCAAACTGCACCTATGAGGGGTACCACCAGTTGGTAGGTAAGAGTACAGCTCAAGTTTCATACAACGTCCTGACCAGTAGACCAGAACTTCGGCCTCTTCTTGCTGACATTGAGAGTGGATATGTGTTAAGCCTGAAAGACACCTCTCTATGGCTTCTGGTTCAAATACAGTATGAGGTTCACATAACCTTTTGACAAATGTAAGCATAAATACAAGCTGAAAGTATTCTTATTTGATTTTATTTCATTTTTAGGCACGGTCTTGTGCTACTTCTTTAACTACATCTATAGCCCAATATTGAACAAAGGGCTTGTAATTGTACACATGCTTATTCTAATGACTTTTTTGTTTTTATTTATCTTTTTTTTTTTTTGCTAATGTATAATGCTGCCTGCATTATCCCAGCTTTATCCCAGGTAGGTAGGTGGCCCTTTCATTCCTTTTGGCTGCTTTTGAGTTCACTCATGCCAAATAGCTATAGCCTGGCCAAACATTCCACCAAGATGGATTTTTTTCCTTCAATGAAACAAAAATGAGGATGATTCATAGGCACAGTTGGAGCCTGGTACTGAAATGCAACTGCGTGATGTGATTTAAGAAATGTCTTTGTGCCAATGTGTAACCATACATTGTGTGAGGAAGCTAGTGTTTAATTCATTGAGATATGAGTGTCTCCAGGAACAGAACTGTAAATGTTTTAGGTATCGAGAACCCTTTTTTATGACGGACACATGTATGGGGCATTGCTTCGATTGTTTTCAAAGTTTCTATTTAATCAGAATGTGGATGGGAAATAAATTGGCAAGACATCCAAGCATAAATCATCACTCCCTACTTGGATAATATTGAATAAACAAACTAGATTTATCTACAAAGATAAATTAGTGGCACAAAAATTAAATTTAGCCTGACTGTGTAGGAGAATTACAACCTTCGGGTTTAATCTTTTGCAATCTGCGTTTCCATGGTATTGAAACTGTGACAGTGCTGTTGCACATCAGGCTGCCATGTGTCACTCGTCTTTGTTTCGTCTCTCTATCTCCTTTTCATGTGTTTAAACATTTTTGACACATTATTATTCGGCGAGCTCAGAAGCACATCCCACTGAAACTGTGGACAATTACAGCAATGCAGACCTGCGTCTCGTTAAAAACATAGCCCTGGTTGTTCACTTTGGTGGATTGTGGGACGAGCCATGTAAAATAGACACAGATATTTGAATGTGTCGCAAGTTGAAAAGTCTTCCAGTTCAGTGCTCTGGCTGTTATTGTAATCATACACATGCATTCTTTATTTCCTTTTCTTAGACGAGGCATCCAGCTTCAGACATTCAAAAAGCTGCAAAAGTAGCACAAAACGTGTTGACTATAAATCAGTGACTCAAACAACACGGCACCTGAGGTCCTGCTGCTATTCTAACATAAAAAGTTCTACCCACTTTGTATATCCTTCTGTGGATACTGTAAATGTGTACCTACAAGCTGCTGCTGTAATCATAATGACTGTCCTGTGCTCACCCCAGGACTCTTATTCACAATCTGCTCATATTGAACCTCCTTTTAAAACTGTAGTACTGTTTGACTTTATAGTATAGTATAGAGTCGAAGACGAATAACGATTTATAATCTCTCTATTCCGTCACCCAGAAGAGGATGGGTTCACATTTAGAGTCAGGTTCCTCTCAAGGTTTCTCCCTCATGTCATCTCAAGGAGCTTTTTTTTCCCTTGCCATTGTTACTGTATCTAATTCTACATCCAGATTTCTGCTTTGTGACAATTTGTATTATTAAAAGTCTTTATCTACAAATAAAATTGAATGAATTCTGAATTCCTTTGTGAATTTGCAGATTTCATCTCTAACATGGTTGTTTCTTTAGACCAGGAATTAATTGTTGGAGACTTTAATATTCATTTTGATAACCCAGAAGACCATCTGAGAACAGTAGTTGTGTCCATTCTAGATTCAGTAGGGGATAATCAGACCGTAAAAGGACACACTCATAGTGGTGGTCACACTCTTGATTTAATACTAACACTCAGATTAAATATAGAAAATATAGTCACATTTCCACAGTCTGAAGCTATCTCAGACCATTATCTCATCTCATTTAAAATGTGTCTTAATCATAATATATGCACCTTGCCACGTTACCGCATCAAACGTACATTCACTTCAGCAACTGCACAGAGTATTATCAGTAACCTCCCAGAGTTACCAACCATGATTGGATCACTGTCTGATCCCGAAGAACTTGACCAGCCAACTGAAGGCTTAGAATCAACGTTCCGCTACACGCTAGATAAAATAGCTCCACTTACAAGAAAAATAATTCGAGAGAAAAAGCTAGCACCCTGGTATAACGATCGCACGTGCACCTTAAAACAGACCGCTCAAAAAATTAGAACATAAATGGCATCAAACTAAATTGGCGGTATTTCAAACAGCATGGAAGGAGAGCCTTCTGAGCTATAGAAAAGCTCTTAGTGCTGCTAGATCAGTGTATCTCTCCACCCTAATTGAAGATAACTAAAATAATCCTAAATTCTTAATTAATACTGTAGGAATAAGAGCACAACAGAAACATGCACACAACCATTATACAGCAGTGATGACTTCATGGATTTTTTCAATGGTAAAATTGAAAATATCATGCAAAAAATTCAGACTATTAATTTAAAACCGGACAGTTTTATAACTAACCCTGTAGATAATAACATAATGATATCAGATCAACAATTAGAATGTTTTACTCCCCTTCGAGAGACTGAACTAATTTCACTCATCAATTCCTCATCAATATCATCAACCTGTATACTAGATCTCTTACCTACATGTTTCCTCAAACAGATAATTCCAGAAGCAATCGAACATCTTCTAAAAATAATCAGTTCTTCCCTTAGCATTGGCTATGCACCTAAATCTTTTAAACCAGCAGTTATCAAACCCTTGATTAAAAAACGGACCTCAACTCCTGTCAATTGTCCAACTATAGGCCAATATCAAACCTCCCCTTTATCTCCAAGAAAAGGTTGTAGCACAGCAGTTATGCTCATACCTACATAGGAATAATATTCATGAAATGTATCAGTCAGGATTTAAGCCTCATCATAGCACAGAGACAGCACTGGTTAAAGTGGTAAATGACTTACTACTGGTCTCTGATCAGGGTTGTGTCTCCTTGCTTGTGTTGCTTGACCTTATTGCAGCTTTTGATAACATTGATCATGCGATTCTCCTCGATAGACTAGAAAATGCTGTAGGTATTAAGGGAACGGCCCTTTCCTGGCTCAGGTCTTATTTGACTGATCATTATCAGTTTGTAGATGTAAATGGTGACTTCTCTTCTCATACTAAGGTAAAGTTTGGTGTTCTGCAAGGCTCTGTTTTAGACCCACTGCTCTTTTCTTTATATATGCTACCTCTGGGCAAAATTATTGATAAACATGGTATTAGCTTCCACTGTTACGCTGATGACACACAGTTGTATGTTTCAGCAAAGCCAGATGACAGACACCAGCTTAATAAAGTTGAGGAATGTGTAAAGAACATTAGACACCAGATGCTTATTAACTTTCTTTTACATAATTCTGACAAGACAGAAGAACTTGTACTAGGACCACATGCAGCTAGAAGTAAGCTTTCCGATTACATAATAACCCTGGAAGGCCTTTCTCTTTCATCATGTGCAGCAGTAAAAGATCTTGGTGTGATTATTGACTCCAGTCTTTCATTCAAAGCTCATGTAGATAATATTACTAGGATAGCCTTCTTTCATCTCAGAAATATTTCTAAGATAAATATAATGTCACTACACAATGCAGAAAAATTAGTTCATGCTTTTGTAAACTCTAGGTTGGATTATTGTAATGCCTTACTGTCTGGATGTTCCAGTAGATGCATAAACAAACTTCAGTTAGTCCAGAATGCAGCAGCGAGAGTCCTTATTAGAACCAGAAGATATGATCACATCACCCCTATCTTATCCATACTGCATTGGCTCCCAATCAAATTTCGTATTGATTATAATATACTACAATTGACCTACAATGCACTGAATGGTCTCACGCCTGAGTACCTGAGAGAACTTTTGGTCTTTTATGATCCGCCACGCCTACTCAGATCAAAAGGTGCAGGCTATTTGTTGGTACCTCCAATAGTGCGGGCTACAGCTGGGGGTAGAGCTTTCTCTTACAAAGCCCCACAGTTATGGAACAGCCTTCCACTCAGTGTTCGGGGCTCAGACACAGTCTCAGTGTTTAAGTCTAGGCTGAAAACATGTGTGTTTAGTCAAGCCTTTTGTGAAGAGTTTTTTTAGGTAAAGGAGCAGGTCTGGAGGGTTCACAGGCATAGAGTGTTGTGGTGAACTGGGACGTTTGGATGCTGTTGCCCCCCCACTCTCACACGTTCACTCAGGTTTGTCGACGGTGGAGTGGCTGGCTTCCTTATGTCCCAGGGTGCCCTCATGTCTGTGTTAGCTTCTGGCTCTCCCTTTTAGTTATGCTGTCATAGCTAGTCTTGACAGAGTCCCTGCTTGCACTCTGCATGCAAAGTACATTGTCCATAACCATTATGGGACAAAAGCTTACCTAGCAATCTCTCCCTCTCTCTCTCTGTCTCTGTCGAGCTACACATGCTACTCCTGAGATACAAATGATCCTGACCCCTTCTGCTCTCCGGACCTGCCTGATCCATCCTGATGCCCTACTTCTGGTTGGAGTTCTCATCGGTTGGAGATCGCTCGCTGCCTGCTGGGGGTGGCCCCATATGGACGGCCTGAAGAACTGTTTGGATTGCTGGGTATAGTGCCACCTGGGGGCTGTGGCAATGGCTTGGGGATCTTATATGGGGAATTGTACTGTGATGGCTTGGAACTGCGATTACTGTGGTGGCTTTGGGGCTGCAGTCGCCGCGAGCAGTTTTGCACTCAGGTCTCCATCAGTGGACAGTGGATAGGTTCAACAAACCAGAATTCATGTGAAAACTGTAATGAATTTACTGGTTGCACAGTTACACTATTTGTCCATTTAGTACATAGTTATAGAAGTTAGTTATTAATAATTGCATCTGTTATCACCCAGATGAGGATGGGTTCCCTTCTGAGCCTGGTTCCTCTCAAGGTTTCTTCCTCATATCGTCCATTGTTAAAAGTGCTATACAAAAAAAATTGAATTGAATTGAACTGAATGATTGTAAAACACATATCTTTTAATATACTAGAGAACTTTTTTTTTTTTGCAAAGCACACACTGTTCTGCAGTAACACTCAGTTAACCAAGTGTACATGGATGCATGTCATTTCATATCTGCCATACAGCCATCTTCATTTAATAGGTCATGTTTTAAAAGTTTATATTCACAGGTGGAAATACAAGAAAGGAAAGATATATTAGCACAAAGCCAATGATGTCCAAAACCATTTTTTCATGCATTTCCTGTCAAAACACTGAGAAGTTATAAGAAGGAGACCACACGGTTGATACAAGAACCACCAGTTTGCATCACACCATTTTCTGTCTAATCAGAGATGTGATGAATTTAAAATAAATAGAGTTTTAATGTGAGATTTTCCATTCTCTCTGAACTCTCTCTGAGCAGCTAAATCATGTTGCAGTTCACCTATTTTTATTGGGGAGTGCATGCATGGAAACATGAGTGCTTTCTTCTCCATGCCAATTCTTATACATGTAAAGAGCATGATGCATGCACACATACTCACTACAGTACTGAGGGGAAGGATGAGTGTAACACAGATCGCCATGGTAACCGATTTTCCCGCGGCCCGATCTGCCTGGAGGGCGAAAAGAGATAAACTGCTCCTCTAAAAAGTACGTGGGAGACGGTAGTGGATCCGGAGGGGAGGGGGTGGGTGGAGGATGGCAACTGTTCCACCACCGTTCCAGCCTTTCCTTGCCTTCCTGAGTCTTTCTGAGTCTTTCTGTGCTGCTGCTGCTGCTGCTTCTCGCGCCCTAAGCGTGAGTCCAACGTGCAGGATTTTCGCCACCTCTCGACTGTTTTGCATCACGGAAAACTACGGGCGGGAGATGAAATGAGGTTTAGTGCAATGCAATTGGAAACGGAAATCATTTTTTTTCTCCAAGGTTTTGCATGCATGCATGACAAGAGATATCACATTATTATTTGAGCTGGTTTTCTGGTTGGAAAATTCTCGCGCGCACCGACAGACACCAGGGTTTGTAATTAATCGGCTCGAGCCGACGGGAAAGGGGAGATGCACCTGCGCCTCACGCGCCGCCCGACATCTGATGCATAGCCAGCAACTTTTTTTGGGAGAAAAGTTCCTGGAATGTAAACAGCAGGAGCGGAGCACCGATCTGAACTCGCTTTTCAGAAGTGGATGCGCTTGGCATGGAGTGAGAGCGGCATCGCGCTCCTTCCTTGCACTCGCTCGCTTCACGTCCGGTCGGCATGGTCCGCTCCGGACAGCACGCGCCGAACGGGACGGGCTCGGGCTCGGGCGCAGCAGGCTCGGGTGCAGCAGGCTTGGGTGCAGCAGGCTCGGGTGCGCGCGCAGACGGTCCCGGTAATGAGGCACCAAAGAGCATCAAAGCGCGGCGCGCGAAACCTCCACCTCCGGGCCGCCGGAACTGTCTCACGGCAAACAGGTCGCTGTTCATCTTCGCAGAGAATAACCCGGTGAGGAAGTACGCGCGGAGGATCATAGAATGGCCATATCCTTACCTTTTACACCTTCATTCATGTGCGTGTGTGTGTGTGTGTGTGTGTGTGTGTGGAGTGGACATAGAGATAAGGTGAAGGGTCATGACTAAACTTTGACCCACATTCAAGACAAAATCTTTAGGAAATAATACAGATCCAGGTACCAAACTGTACTTTTCCTTGGTGGTTCCATCAAGTACC
The DNA here is from genome assembly GCF_027358585.1 of Pangasianodon hypophthalmus. Classification (NCBI taxonomy): domain Eukaryota; kingdom Metazoa; phylum Chordata; class Actinopteri; order Siluriformes; family Pangasiidae; genus Pangasianodon; species Pangasianodon hypophthalmus. Next base: position 8,592,068 of record NC_069713.1, read on the forward strand.
TTTAGTACGACTCTTTATACCTTTAAAATAATTGAACTGGACCTTAATAATCACCTCCGAACCACTGATATACCTTTAAAGCTTTACTCTAGGTACACCACATGCACCTTCCCAGGTAAAAGATTCATACTAAAGGTACAAAAGATGCACCCTTGATGATACCACCCCAACCCCATGCAGGCAACGAAGCAACATACAGTTTGGCACCTTTATTTCTGAGAGTGTTGACTAAATGGTGAGCCCATTAGGTACACCTACACCCACTAGCCCTTTTATTTGTAGATCATTTCATTCCAATTACTGACTGTAACCCATATGTTGCTCTGTACAATCTATTACCCCATCCACCACTGGACCAGTGGAAAGAGACCACCACAGGACCACCACTGACCAGATATTATAGACGGTATGAATGTATCTGGCTAACTGTTGCTTAATACTAATGTTGCTTAAATAATATCTGGTCAGTGAACATACTTTCCATTGATGGACGTGTTTGAGAATGACTGACAAGCCATGCATAGTAACAGTCAGTAATTGTATACCTATAAAGTGACCTATATGGTAGGTTTACCATTTACAGGGCCAATAAGGGGTTGTAACAACAAGGTGGGTGTATCTAGTGGCCCCTGAGTGCACTTCATATTTAATATGCTCAGAACAGGTCTGTTGTGCTGTGTCGAACTCGGCTTTGTTGGCATTTATGAATATCTTTGAGTGCTGAGGAAAACCTATTGTGTTTGAACAGGCTGGAAATGTGGAAAACAAGGTTTTTCCTTCTTTTTTTCACATGGTAGATGATGATTGACGTCAGCACCACGGACAGCGCAGTTGCATTAGTAAGCCAGAAAGCGCAGTTGAGTGTTTTCCCTGCTATAACACACACTCGGTTGGTCTCATGAAAGGTTTGGAGAGTTGAGTCACGTGTGTCAGAGCAGGGCAAAGGTAAAATGTTCTGGGATAAGGCTAGAAACACTGCTCTAAAGGAACCACTGTAGTTTAGGTGTCTTGTGTCCACCACCATGACTCCGAGATAATCTAGGATTGATGTTTCATTATCAGAAAACAGGCACTAAAGTCTACATTTAGGTCTAAAACTGTTTGTCACTGGGATCATACCATCAATGGTACATCTTGTATACCTTTAGTTAGAGGTCTTAGAAGATAGTGTACATATTTATAGTACATAACTGGACCATTAGGACTGCGATTGGACCATTGCTGACACTAATGAATCTTAAATTGTCTGTACCTTAGGGAACATAATGTACTTGCACTGTAAGGTTTGGTTAGGACTGTGAATATAAGACTGGTTGTGCTGTGTTGTGGTTGTGCAGTTAGAAAAATGATCATTTTTCAGTCAGCTCAAAGCCACACTGCACCATGTGTAAACTCATTCTTGCCTAAGGAAGCTCATGTGTTTCCCCCTGACTTCTTGAAGATAATAAATCTTGCCTGTTGTAACTGACAGCCCTGGAACATCAGATAATAATAATAATAAAAAAAACACATAGGCTAAACTTAGCTTACCGATATTGGAAGTGTAAAAGAAGCTGATTCTGACAAGTCCTAGATTAAACTCATCTTCACAAAGCGCCTTATTCCAGTCAAGGTCGAGGTGGATCCAGAGCCTTTCTGGGGAAAACATCCTGGATGGGACACCAGATTTCTGATTCCTTTCCCCAGTTCCACTCCTCACTGAGACTCCGTTAAAGACATCAGGGTTTTAATTAGTGGTATTTTTTCTGAACTCTAATAGATAGTCTAAAAGATACTCTCACCAAGAATACATATTAATGAAAAACACATTTGATTTGCATATTATTTTGGCATGGGAAAAGAGGGCCTCATCACCGAGTCCCAGTTATTTGTGCATATTTTCGATGTAAAACATCAGTCATATAGCTGGAGCAAATTTCCAAGCCAAATTCAGATTAATGCATGAAATTCATAGTTAATAGCTGTACTAAAGTCACAGTCCCAATCAGGATTGCTATATTTAGTGAGGCCTCTTTTTAGCAATGCACCAACAGAGACTTTCTAACACTAATGGAACCATTAGTGTTTAACATATCATAGATACATTTACTTCACTCTCGATCAGTAAGCTAAGAGCTAATTGTGGGCTAACTGCTGCTCTGTGTTGGGAAATTCCTGATTGGGCCATTAAGAGGTGCACAATTAAAATACTCCCATTTAGTTTTACATATTTTGAAACCAATTAGCCAGAAATATTGGTCTGGGTATTTGATGTGTTCCAAACAGAATGATTGGTAATACCTTATTAGGATAGTCCACTATAGATACGCTAGGGATAAGTTAGTAGTCTACACTAAGGGTATTTAACTAAAATGGAGAGCAGTGGTAACTCAGTGTTTAAAGCATCAGGGTGCTGCTCAGTGATACAGATCAGAAGGTTATAAGTTCAAGTCCCAGCACCACCAACTGCCCCTGCTAATGGCTCTTAACCCTCAACTACTCAGATCTGGATAAAAGCCTCAGTGAAATGAGGTCTATGTAAAAATTTGTCCAGTTATTTACAACTTCCTTAATTGCAAAGGATCTGCATAGTGACAACAGTTATCTTCCAGTACTTTTTTGCTATACCAATTTTGACTAGTGTCACAGACTAAACAGATGACCCTTCTTTTTTTAATGTGATGCAGGGAAAGGACACAAATATGTCTCTGTCCAATCACCTTTAAACATTCAGATCACTTATCAATATGTTGTTTAGTTCATTTTCATCAAAAATCTACTATGAAGTCTCCCATTTCTGAGCAAATGTCTCTAGTGCTATAGCTAGGCTCTGGTCCGATGAGCTGTCTTCAGCTAAATCATTTACATAAATGCATGTTATTGGATAATCTACAACCGAGGATCGGCTACAAGAAGCCAGGCTGGGTCATGTTTAGAAAACTTGAGTCACTGAAATAGTACGTCCAGTTTTGCATACGTTTGTCGGCTCTGCCACGGTGTTTTTCCGAGTACTCGGTTTGGACTACTTTGCTGGGTCCACATATGGATCCTGGGTGAAATATGTAGATTATGTACTAAACGTCAACAAACTGTCAGTTGTTGGAATGCTGAGACTCAGTTGATAGGTTGGTCATGACAGACACCTGACAGGTTGTTGACAGTCTACATGTAACAGGGAGAGTTTTGTGTTGGAGGTCACTATACAGGACACCACCGATATATATATATATATATATATATATATATATATATATATATATATATATATATATATAAGCATATATACAGCACATAGATTTCTATGTACAGTCAGAGGTAAAGATGCACGTTCAAGCTACTATAAGAGTAGAAGAGAAATAGATATAAGAGGACACTTCGGGACATGCTGTTATTGGAAAATGATTAACTTTGGTGGGGTTCAGTACACCTGCTTCATCACACTATGCTGTTGTTCCTTAATTAATTAATCCTTAAGCATATTTTTCAGTATTACTTATCTAATACTATTATCACAGTATTCAGTATACTATGAATTATTCAGTAACTACAGTGAAACTAATAGGAAATCTGTGTAGTTATGAGGGTGCAGAATGTAAGTCTGAACCTGCCAGCGGCTTCTATGGATAATTGTTTTGGGTTGGATGTTTTTCTGTTTGGAGTGACAGTATCTCAGTGCTTTTTCTAAGGATCTGTGTTTCTTTGCTGCTGAAACTGCGACAGCGATGTGGTGCGTCTGTCTGCCGTGTGTCACTCCCTATTGTTTAATCTGTCTGTCTCTCCTGTCTTTTTTCATATGTTTGACCATGGAAAACACTGAAAAGACTAAGTGTATTCCTGTATTCACCTGAGGTGTTTTAATGAGGTCCTTGTTTATAATCTCCCTGAAGGTGTTTTACATAAAGCTGATCGGAGATTAAGCGAATGTGGGAAGTTCTCGACAACCGGGACTATTTATAGCAGCTCGTTGTTGCGTGGACGTGGTTTGTTCAGCGTGAATCACTGAGAATCCCACAGCTTCATCACACCGTCCATTGTGGCTTAATGACACCTTTATGATGTTGGCGAGAAATTAATAACGGATGAGAGGACTTTTTAGCGTCCTAAGGCACATGTTCACATTTGGGTAGATGTCTTTCGCCTTTTTTAAGGAATCTTCATTCATTCATTCATTCATTCATTCATCTTCAGTAACCACTATATGTTAGTCAGGATGGTGGTGTATCCTGGGTCTATCCCGGGAACACTGGACACAAGGTGGGAATGCACCCTGGATGGGCGCACATTCACACACACTCATTCACCCCTACAGGCAATTTAGTGTAACCGTGTTTTTGGGAGGTGAGTGGAAACCAGAGAACCCAGAGGAAACCCACACAGACACTTTTGCAGAGAACATTTGAAACTCTGAAGTATAATTTACTGTAGATTGTAATTTAGAATGAATTGTATGGTGAAGAAATGTAATTTACTACAGACTTCATTCTCTATGTTCTTCTGCAAGTTACAAAGAGGCTTCTAACCACAGCATACGGTGTGAATGTGAGGGTTTTTTTTTTTTTTTCAGTACAGCCGCCTACACACAATAACCACTGTGCAAATGGTTTTCAAAACACTCATCACAAGGCACATTGAACATAATTTAGAGTCAAAGCTATTAGTATGGATGGCACTGTAATTTACCACTGCAATGCACATGCAATTTTAGTGAATGGCTAGCTAATGGAAATGATTATGAGAATCACAGATTAGCATCAGATTTCCTTGAATTTAGTTTTTTTTTTTACTGTCTAGTTTTTGGGGTGGATCAGGTATATTTCGATTATGGGATGTTTAACGGCAAACTCCACCCTAAAACACATTAAATGCATTTGTAATGAAATAATAATGTAATGTAATGTGATGTGATTCTGGTAACTTCTTGGTTAAGGCTGTATTTTCATTACTCCTGTGAGAAGTTAGTGGTTGTGTGCCGCACTGACATCACAGGAAGTAATCTTAAACATGAGGCTAGCTCCTAAAAACAAAACAGCGAGAGCTTTTTTTCTCACTCACTATTTTCCAGCAGCATTCAACCTCAGACTGGACTCGGTTCGGCTAGTTAGTGGTCAACAAGGTGATAAGGGTGATGGTGTCGATGGTGGTATTAGCATGAAAGTTGAAGCTTTGGAAGTTGATCTGTTTGAGTGTACAGATGAGGAAGTGACAGAGCTGGATAGACTAAATGAATAAAGCGCCGCTGCATGACTCTCTTTAGGTAGAGATGAAGCAAGGGTTAAATGCTACTGTCAACACTGTCAGCAAGTAGTCAAATGGTATTGTGGGTAATTTAGGAAACTGTTAACAACATGTCATTGAACAAATTTTAAACTAAAAACGTCAATTCATAATTTCATAATCTTAGACACCATTGAAGATCACATGTCGGTTAGATGATAAGATTAATATGCAAGTTGTTTATTTTTTGTTTAATGACTGTCCTCCATCTTATGGGAGTTTTATATGCACCTTAACCTTGCTGATACTCCATTTGAGTACATGATCCTGGCTACCATCATCGCCAACTGTGTCGTTCTGGCTCTAGAGCAGCATCTTCCCGGTGAGGACAAGACGCCCATGGCCAAAAGACTGGTGAGATTTTTTTAACAACTATAACACCTGCATTTACACAAACATCATAAGCATTGCATGAACACTGGGGAATTTTCTCTATAGTGCATTAATATTGCAGTAAAAGAAAGCATATGTGTTGTTAAACAGCACTGAGTCATTTGATGGTGTGTTATCGGATCCGTGTTTCTACACTAAAGAGCTTTTTAGTCTGAATCTCCAGGTGAGATAAGAGTTGTGCCATGATCATCATGATCTCTCCACAAAGACAAAGTGGAGGATGTGTTCACTTAATATACAATCACACGTCATATCTGCAACGCCCACAGGCCTTGCGCTCGGTGTGTGTATGATTCATGGGCGGACACTGCAAATCGTCAGCGTAATGAGAAATGTCATATTAATAGCAAATGCTGATTTTTTTTGGTTGTGCAGTAACAGGAAACAAAGTGATGCATGTCTTTATCTCACCTCTCACTTATCCATGTATCCCTGCTCTTCACTTAACCATGGTAACGACTCAGTGCTCATTTCCTCTCCTTTTCTGACTTAATAAAGACATTGAAATAAAACATAAAGGATGAAACAAGCTCACCTACCGTCTAGACACTGCTCTGTTATACAAAAAGAAAAACCCTTTCTCCTAACTAAATAATCTGAGAGCACAGTGTGGAGAATTGAGCTTGAATAAAAAGAAGTAAATTAAATCTTGTGAACATCTTTCTTGAATGATTTGCTTGCGGCCTCATTTACTTCATTTCTATGTGTTCACACCCCAACAGGAGAAGACAGAGCCCTATTTTATTGGGATCTTCTGTTTCGAAGCCGGCATCAAGCTGCTAGCTCTTGGGTTTGTTTTCCATAAGGGCTCATACCTGAGAAATGGCTGGAACGTCATGGATTTTATTGTCGTACTAAGCGGGTAAGTGATATTTCTCTCCCCTATAAGTGAATTTCCTTTATTTACTGTTACTATCTGGAGCAGATGGTATAAATGTGCTATCAGAGCTAAGCCCCGCCCCTGTCAATCCATTGATGCATTGTTAAACCCAACAGTTTCATTGTCTATTGATAAATATTATATTTTCAAGTTTTATCCCTTCCATCTAATATCACAACCAGCAATCACTGATTATTATTAAAAAGTTCATACCAAGCCCATGTTCCCCCAGCTTGTACAGAGCTTCATTCTGTGCTGATAAATGCAAGCACTTAGACTGCATACTTTCACACCGACATCACAACCCTCCCTTCTTTTTCGATCAGGCTTATATAAAAGCGGCATCATCAGACTGATTTGCTGGTAGCTATGCGACAGAACAAGCTGCCGGAGCTCTGAGTAAGACTGGATCCTTACCAAAATGATTCTTGGATAATCTCGGTAGTTCTTTATTTTGGTCTGATCAAGGTTTCTGAAAGGTGCTACCTGTGCATGTAGGTCTAGCTGTGAAAATGTTTTCCCAACTGGAGGACACTTTGTTGATTTGGAAGCTTTTTTTCCGTGGCTATTTTCACTTCAACACCAAAGTGGCTTGTCCAGTAGTGGCTTATCCATAAGAGGAGGTGAAGCAGAGCCCCACCATATACATCAGCCAATCAACAAATGTTAATCTTCATAAAGTCCTCATTCCCAACTCCATACATTTTAAATTCCATTGAAATACTAATTACCTCTTTTGAGTGACCAATGTTCCACTGATTTGCTCACCCTTCAAGAAGGTGTGTGAGTTGCACTTTTAGCTCCATAGAGTTATTATTATGCCTAGTGGTCAAAAATTGGAACTGCAATAGAGATCTACTGGGGCAGGCATCATGCTGCCCCATGCCCACTCCATGAACATTTTCAGTGGAGGAGAAGCAGACAGAACAGTTAATGACAGGTTGCCAGATTGGGCTAGTTTAAAAATACCATGCGTCTGACAAGATCTTGCTTTATACCAAATCATCAGAATTAAATCTAATACGTTTTCGCAATCAAAGGCACAGTGTAAGCGCCGACAGTGTGTCTATCGTGTACAGAACCAATTGTACTGTAAGATGTATTGCAAAGATTGGGAAAGGGAGAGGGGAATTATGAAGTAGGCAATGTCTATACATCAGAAATGCAGACGTGAACACCACAGTGGCCTTGTTTCCCATGCAAAGGCTGGAAACGTCAAGTGTGATAGCGTCTTGACTTAATTTTATTTGAGGCTGTGTTGTAAATAATGTTTTTCTGCCTCACCAAATTATATTGTCCGGAGCCACTGCAACTTATTTGAGCCACATTTACATCAAGTAGTTAAATTTTTATACAAAATGCTCCCTAGATTCTTGCCTTCCTTTCTCTTATGCAAAGTTGTTGCAATACAGAGTAGCTTGACTAATGAAAATGATACATGAACATGGCCTAAAAATTGGCAAAACCAGTTTTTATTTCAGCTGAGAGCTTTTGCAATAGGCCTTTATAAATGTTTATGTAAGTTTTATCATTTATGTCATTAAGGCATTATGTAAGAGTCATGTAGCCACATGAACACTGCCCTAAGGTAAAGTGTCGTAATACTTTGTAAATACAAATACCTGGTTATCTACCCAGTTTGTCACGATATCCAACCAACCTTTTAGTATAATACCCGTCAACTGGTGGTAGGTTTTTTCCATCCTGTAAGGAAGATAAATATACAAGTTACCGATCGTGGTAGGTGAGAACTTGGTGATAACTCACTATTTACCAAAAGGACTGAAAGTTTCTACTTGTGTATGTGAAAATTAGCTTCCAGTTGGTGGACATGTTGTTGGTTACCATCATGCATTGGAAGTTTTACATCTTCCGATCTTCCTGAGTTTTATTATTCAAGAGTTTCTCCATGCGGTTCTTCCCTTAAGGCCATTTTCTGCTTATCAGTTAGAAAGTGGCAGTGAGTAACACTGTCAGCTGGTGCTGAGTTTTTTAGCGTGGGCGTCGTTATGCGTAGGTTTTGCAGCATTCCAAACACTGCAGTGATTCCAGGTTAGAAAGTTGGTTTTTTTTAGTCATTTACATGGATTTAAGTTAAACTTTCTAAACTGAGATTGAGATATTGGAGTCATTTCCATATTATGAATTGAAGATTTCGACATTTAACTGCTCACCTTTGAAGTCTTTATTTTAGCATCCTTTGCATGAAGTAGGGATCAAGTTGAGTTAAACTGTTATATAAATTGCTCCTTTCTTTCATGTATAGCTTTGGCAGTATACAATAGCTTAAGAGAATGGAGAAGGAAATGTCATGAATAATTAACTGTGATTTACGTAATTAGTGTTTAAAATTTGATTATTTCTATAAGGACAGGATGGATAGCTTGAGTTGTTTTTTGTTTAAATTCCCTGATCCATAATTGACGTGACAGCAGTTTTGACATTTCATTATAGATGTTATTTATGCAGGAGTTCAATTTGATCGCTATTTAATTTATGGAAGACACATTTTCATTCTAATGACCCATTTTTTGTGTGATATAGTCCTGAAATCATCCTTATTGAGGCTTTCAGAGCTTTCCAGTGCTGATGAGAATGAGAGGCTTCATCCTTCCAAACAGAATTTTGGCAAAGGTCTCATGACGTCAGCCAGTCAGCAGACGAGATGAAGTGAAACTCAGCCAAGATGTTGGCTTCAGAAGCTGCTCTGCTCCCACACTCTAGTTTAAAGGTGTCGAGGTAGAAATGGCACATAAGTGGCACATGTTACAGTCACATTGTTTTTCACTCTGGTTACATTTTTTTCTTTTATTTTTGTGAGTCAGGCTTGAAAGAGAATAAATAATTCGATTGACTTGCATGTAATGAATCTAACCCATCCATAATGATCTATGATGATTAGTTGCAAAGTTAGTCATAATGACGTTCTAATGTAAGTCAGTTCTGAAAGCATCTTAACAATCTTATGTCTATCCCTTGACTAATGTGTTATGTGAAAATGACAAGAAAATTGGAAAAAGCTGTTTTTTTATTTGAGCTGACACATTAAAACTCTTTATGTCAATTTTGGAAACATCTGCAAACAAAGATATCTAACCTCATGACCTCATATCTCATGATTTTATGATGTTATGACAAAAGCAGTATTACAGCTGACAGCTTTTGGAATACGTTTCTATAAATGCTTGTGTAACTTTATGTCACTCGTCATAAGGGGTGTATGTAGGTGTCATGTTACCACATGTACACTGCCCTAAAGATACCTGGTTATCTCACCAGTTTGTTATGATATCAACTCAAACCCCCATCAACTGGTGGCATTGATGTTTTTCAGCCATTAAGGCTCATGTTACACAATTCATTCCCACAGCTTTGGTATCTTGTTACCATGGAAAATTATATGGAATTTCAGTTTAAGTTAGTGGCCTTGAAATATTAACTGATGGCCACAATATATTAATGTGTAGCTACACTTTATTGTAAAATAACCATAATGTCACCTCAGGGTTAACCAAAAGGATTGATTCGTAGGTTTCATCCTAAATGATTGTATTTTTAGCTGAGTGAGACACAAAAAAATGAATAGAATCTGAGCATTGTGGGAACAGGAACCTAAGCATGGACTTGACTGATAATATTACACTTTACTTCAATCTTGGAATGATGCATAAAGACAAACTGGAGTCACTGGCATTGTGAAATGGATATACACTCTCTATATCGAGCGAATTCTCAAAGCAAATACACTTTTTCGTCCATTCCCTCCAAGTAATAAACTGGAGGCCGTGTATTAAGTATAAGCTTCCCACAGCATATTAAGTCGTGGCCTCAATATATTAACCTGTGGCTTCAATATAATAATTCTTGGCCACGCCTTATTAAAAAACAACCACCAATAGTGTAGAGTCTCTGTACACTATTTCACATGGCCAAAGCTTTACTGTATATTACTGGCAGTGTTCAGACTTCTGTTGTCAGTTAAAATGTGAAAATAGTTCGCAGTTGGATGCTAAGGTGACCACTTCTCCCCTAAATTTAGAGCTCTAATCTGTTATATCACACTTGCCCCTTACTAGTACCATCCCTCCTCTTTGCAATGTAACCCACTTTCCCCCTGTATGCAGCTGACACACTTTTAGCCATCACACGTTCGGCCTCCTTTGACACAGAAAAAAAGTAAGTCAGACTTAAAAGAAAACTACACATGTGTCACTCTGGTCTGCTGGGACTAGAAACAAGGCCAGTGGACCACAGCTCGCGGCTGTCATTTCATCTGGAATTAATGAATCGCCTCTAGCAAATCTGCAGAGACGCACCGAGCTAATTTGATATTCTTTTGCGCTGAAGTCTGAGGGGAACGCGCGTGCAGAAAGTTTATATTTAATATACCGTCATATTCATTTCTGTATAATAGTCTTTTATTGGCAGCACTTGCATTTGCGTAAGTGGCCCCCTGTCGGAGGTTAGTGTTTTCCCCCTGGGCGGCTGAAGCCATTCTCCGTCTTTATATTAGTCCTGTTTGAGAGTGTAAAGTGCTAAAAATGGCAAGTGCTGCTTAAATAAGTCAAGACTGCCTCGGTAAACTAAAAGGTGTGCTGGGCTTTCTGGCAAGGTTGAATTTAGACTATATGGTGAGTGACAGTATGTCAGTGAAGGGCTGAAATGCAGGTAAAGCCTGCACAGGCATTTCTGTCATGCTGAACCTCTGGTATTTGCATTAAATTAGGCAGTCACATGACATTTAAAGAATAATATGTGTAGCAGCCTTGGAAACCCTCCACATGATGAAATTTGGACAGTTTCTACTATGAAAAGTTATGAAAAACTACTGACTTTTCTGAACTGAAATGATGTTTCTCTTTTGGACATATTTCAATCGCAAGTAAAGCTCTAGCATTGTAGCATTGTCTAGCATTGGAACACTGGGAGTGAATTGTGAATAAACCATGGATTAGACTCCAGTGCATCACAGGGTATCATGCACACACATGTTCATACACTCATTCACACCTAGGGCCAGTTTAGAGTAAATCCACCTACTGGCATGTTTTTGGAGGTTGGAGGAAACCTTTTGGAGGTAATAAATAAAAAATAAATAAACATGACCATGAAACTTTGTCTAACATCCTTCCCCCGGTTGATTCACAGCCTACAGACTATCAAATTGTCCATCAAACATTCCTCCATCCGTCCATTTCTGTACCACTTATCCTACACAGGGTTGCAAGGAGCCTGGAGCCTATCTCAGGGGCCTCAGGGCACAAGGTGGGGGACACTTTGGTGGGGTGCCAACCCATCACAGGGCATGCACAATCACACACACACACAGTCAGGCAATTTAGAGATGCCAGTCAGCCTACAATGTGTGTTTTTGGACTGGGGAGGAAACTGAAGTATCCAGAGGAAACCCCCAAAGCAAACTCTGCACACGCAGGGAACCAAACCCCCAACCCCAGTGGTGAGAGGTAACAGTGCTAACCACTAAGCCACCATGCTCTCCAGAGGGCAAATATCAGAACAGCAAACTAAACTTAATTTTCCATTAGGAAGCTATCCAAAGAACTCTTGAGAAATGCCAATTTATTCAAATTTATGTACACATATGGGGCTGCATCGTGGCGCACCAAGTATTGTTGGCATCTTTCAGCTCTAGGCTCCACGGTTCAGTTCCAAGCTTGGGTTACTGTCTGTGTGAAATTCCATGTCCTTGTGGGTTTCTTCTGGGTTCTTTGTTTACCTTGTACCTCCTAAGAACATGCCAGTAGTTGGATTTCCTACAACAATTAGCCCCTTGGTGTGAATGTGTATGTGCATTGTGCCTTGCAGTAGACAGCAGTTTCATCCATGGTGTATTCGTGCCTCACACCCAGCGTTCCTGGGATAGGCTCCAGATCCATAGTGATGGTTACGAAAGATGAATGAAAATGTCATCAGAATTGATAAAAGCCATCCTTATGTCAACTGACTCCTGTTGGACTAAGCCTTTATAAATGTCTAGGTTATGGGTTCTAGAGTTCTAAATGCATTCTCGTAACCTTCAATAGTCCATCAGAGATGCTAGATGGAACATTTATTCCTGTATGCATAGCATAGCCCAGTAAGCACTGCTCTTGAGTAGTTAGTAAGAGCAAATACCTAGTTATGATATCATTCATTTTCTGTGAAGTCTGTAGCTGGATTTGAGTAAAAGAGCTGACTTTCTTTTCTGTGATCGTGCTGAAGGTGGAGATCTGAGTCATTTTTGCATGTCTGAGTAAGTGTTTCACAGTCAGCTGAAATAAATAAAAAGTCTCAGCACTAAGTAGCACTAAAGAGTGTTATTGTTTGTGTTGAGCCTGTGAAATGACCAAAAGTGCGATCTTTGACAGTCATGGCAGCCTGCGAGTCTGAAGATAGGCCTCATTAGTCAGACGTTAGCACGGCGTCCCATGTCTTAAACATTAAACCTGATAAAAACTATCATCCAAGTGGAAATTCTGCAAATGTAATGCATCTGCTACAGTTATATTGATGATTTGCATGACTATATTATTTATTCATAAATAAACATTTCTATTTTAACAGGTATCAGTTGACGTAATGAGTTTTTTTATTCTGATATTAAGCGACATAAATTTTAGTCCTTTGAATAGGGTTAATAGCTTCCTAAACAGGGTCTACTTCAGATTTCCTCCAGAGGGACAAGCCAGAGAACCCTTAAGCATGTGAGATTTAACCTTTTTTTGAAGAGTGTAAGGAAGATATTATGTCTGAACTAATTTTGTAGCTCAGTGTACTTCTGTCACATCCAAACCAAGCTTACTGTAATTTAAAAATATAGAATAAAATAATAAACACAACCTCTGTTTCTGTGGTGTCATTATATTGTCATATGTTTTTAGAACATTCTTATAAAAAGATAGACCTCATTAGTAAGACACGCATGGCATTGCTTGTCCAAAATGTTAAACATGTATTAAAAAAAAAAAAAATCCACCATCCGAGTGGAAATATCTCAAATGCTCTGCATCTGCTACAGTTATGCTGATGATTCACAGTTCGTTGTTGATATGGCCATCCCCCCCTCCCCCTTCTGATTTCGCCTTGGCCTCTAACAGCTCGTTGCTGTGCGGCATGTAGGTGTACGTGTGTGGGAGAGGGCAAATTCTGTTCATGTTAGGAATTCAAAGCTTGGACGTGTCAGGTGCAATTTTTTTCCCTTTTCGAATTCGCATAGTTGGACAACATCATCACAAAAGGCAGAAAGCTCTCATTCAGGACAAGCGTGGCATGCACGTTCACTCCGTGATCATTAATTTGTCAAAGCCTTCAGCAAAGCTTGAGAGAAACCATCTTAAGAAATGTGTGCTGAATGCGGTGGGTTGGAATGTGGTGTTGAGCTGTGTGTGTCAGGTTTGAGAGACATAGTGATAGGAAAATGAAGTGTAAGTTGTACAATAGCAAGATTTCCTGCAACAGGGCATGAATATGGGAAGACGTGATATGTGACATGCTTGTCAGGGAACTCAGTGTTGGTGGCTTGTTTATTTAAATGTGACACCAATTATTTTTGCAATTTAATTCAGATATTGGATTAATAGTATATCTATAAACATGGAAAACAGCTGCATTTGATGCCTGGCTGTCTTATAAGTCAGTTAAGATGGTGCTTTGATATCTATGGAAATGGTACACCACTACATTGTCAGGTTACTATATGCCAACGATCATTAACCCTGAAGTCCCTTAGGCAAGACAGAATAAAATATTGTCAGGAAAGCAAAGCAAATATTGTGTGACTACATCAGTAATAACATCTTAAATCTAAATAAATTACCAATAACCTATTTGTCCACAAACTGCTCCTTCACTTTCTGGTGTTTTCCGCCACCATTTTTGTACAGCCTGCCTGACATATAGGATTATGGAATATGTAAGCCATGTATACTACCTTCAAACATCAGCCAGAAGAATGCACTTCAAAGGGCAGTTGACAAGCTTTAATGCCTTCCTGTCTTCGAATACAGCTTTAACAATTTTCACGCACCGATCGCATCACCAAGTGTATGGGCAGTGGTAGCTCAGTGGTTAAGGCATTGGACTACTGCTCAGAAGGTTGTGAAATCCCAGCACCACCATGCTGATCCTTTTGGACCCTTATACTGCTCAGTTGTATGAATGAAAAATGGAAATGGTACATGTATCCATTGGTTCCTGTTGGACAAGAGATACATGCATTGTCCAACAGGAACCAATGAATACATGCATTGTCCAATAGGAACCAATGGATACATGTATTGTCCAATGGAAACCAATGGATACATGCATTGTCCAATAGGAACCAATGGATACATGCATTGACCAATGGAACCCAATGGATACATGCATAGTCCAATGGGAACCAATGGACACATGTATTGTCCAATGGAAACCAATGTATATATGCATTGTCCAGTGGGAACCAATGGATACATGTACTGTCCAGTGGGAACTAATGGTAACATGCATTGTCCAATGGGAACCAATGGATACATGCATTGTCCAATGGGAAACAATGGTTACATGCATTGTCCAATTGGCAATTTTTACTTAATTTACTAATAAAAACTTCAATCCTCAGTCCCACTTAACCTCATTCTCAGTGTTGATGGTTATGCATGGGTAATTCTGGCTTGATTCTAAATTGTCATGAAGTGGACAGATAGACACGGTGAAGGTTTTCTGGTTTCACTGCAACCAACGTCGCAAACAAACCAAAGAGTTAGGCAATACTCAGAAATGTGAGGCACACATATGGTCAGGTTATCAGCAAACAGGAACAAACTACACACTAAATCAGGAAACTAGTAAAAAAAAATGAATCAATACGAGTAGAAAAGCTTGAAATCCTCACAATACAATGTTGGTGCAAGACGTCCAGGTTAGAATCCAGGTTATTTAAAGGTAGTAGTATGACTGCAGACAGGTGAGTGTCATGAGTAATCACTGATTGTGATGAGGTCACAGGCTGAGGGTCATGGGAGTTGTAGTCTGGAAATTCAGGAGTCACAGCGATATCACACAAATACTATCTACGAAAGCATAGAGCCTATGTTCTACTCTGTCTTCCACAATCAATAAGTCTTAATACATCAATATCATGCAAGGTTGGAGGAGCGTTAAACATGGTTTCCATGGTGTGTGTGTTTTAGACATCACTGTTCAACTGTCGCATTGCAATTAAAATTAGCATGAGAACTCTATTAAACCTAGCGCTCTGTTATCCTTTCACTACTTTTGCTTTACTGCAGTGATTTTGATCAGCATGTACCAGGTGTCCTTGCAAAGTCTGCTTTAATTCTGTTTTTTATTCAGCTTCGGTCTTTGTGTGCTGTTCCACTGAGGTGTATCTAGATCCATTCAAAGCTGCTTTTCTGAAAAGGACCTTTTTTAAAAAAAAAAAAAAAATGACAAAACGTGCTTATTGAGTGCTATTTCTATCAAAAATTATTAATTTTTGTGATTCCCAGTTTAAGACGAAAGCTTTCACAATCTCCCATATCTCCATTTATTGGTCTTGTTAGAACTTTGTGGAAATGTGATCAGGTTGGTTGGTTGGAAAGTTCTTGCAAATTTGGAGGAAGAGATGTGAAGCTTTGCTGGTGCATCTTAGGATATAGCATGAAATCATTTGGGTTCTGGTGTTATCCAGTGAGCACAAACGCATTAACAATTTAAAAATGCTGTCTTTGTCAGACTTTAATCTGGTTGTCAAGATTTTGGCTAGAGTGAAAGTTCTAACACACCTTTTCTATGATGTAGGAAAGACTACATTGTAGACTGACTATTCTGGTCACATACAAATCAAATTTAATATGGGCTAAAAAAAAAACTGGACAGATTTAGTGGACAGATGAAGGTGGACCAGGACTGAGCAAAATAAACCAATAACAACATCTTTTCTGCACCAACAATGAACGTCTGGTCATTCAGTGTTGCCATGGATACTGAATTGACTTGCATCAATGTAGAAAATCATTTCTACATTTTTATGTACATTACAGTGATACATTTGTCAGATGTTTTATCCAAAACAGCATACAAGTGAGACAGAGTCAAATTCATGAATCTAGATCAAGTGAGGCAGATTCGAATCCGAGAATCCAAATCAAGTGAGGCGCAATTGAATATGAGGATCTAGATCCAGTGAATCAGATTAGAATCTAAGAATTCAAATGAGGTAGAGTGGAATCCAATGAGTTAGATCTTTCTTTAACAGTGAGGCAGAGTCAAGTCTGAGGATCAATATCAAGTGGCACAGAGTCAAATCTGATGATATAGATCAAGTGAGGGGGGTTAAATACAAAGATCTGGATAAAGTGAGCTACAGTCAAATATGAGGGTCTAGATCAAGTGATGCAGAGTCAAATCCAAGGATCTAGATCAAATGAGGCAGAGATGAATCCACAGATCCAGATCAAGTGATGCAGCATTGAATCCAAGGATCTAGATTGAGTGAGCCACAGTCGCATCTGAGAATCTAGCTCAAGTGTGTCAGAGTAGAATCTGAGAATCCACATGAGGTAGTGACAAATGCAAGGATCTAGCTCTTTCTCTAACAGTGAGGTAGAGCTACATCAAATGAAGCACAGTAGAATCTGAAGATTTAGATCAAGTGAGTTGAATCTGAGGATCTAGGTCAAGCAGTCCAGACTTGAATCCAAGGATCTAGATCAAGCCAGGCAGGGTTGAATCCAAGGATCTAGATCAAGTGAGTTGAATCTGAGGATCTAGGTCAAGCACTGCAGAGTTGAATCCAAGGATCTAGATCAAGCAAGGCAGGGTTGAATCCGAGGATCTAGCTCAAGCGAGGCAGAATCAAATCCAAGGATCTAGATCAAGTGAGGCAGAGTTGAATCCAAGGAACTACCTCAAGCAAGGACGAGTCAAATCTGATGCTCTAGATCAAGTGAGACAGTGTTGACTATGAGGATCCTGATCAAGTGAGGCAGAGTTGAATCCGAGGATCTAGATCAAATGAGGCAGACTCAGATACAAGGATCTAGATCAGGTAAGACAAAATTGAAAACGAGGATCTATATCAAGTGAGGCAGAGCTGAACACAAGGATGTAGATTCCATATAGTTTTCATTTACAATTCAAAAGCAAAAAAGTTGTGTTTAGATAACTATTCACCCCCAATGCTGGGAAACCCAAAAATTTTTTCTGCTGCAACCAGTTACCATCAGAATTGATTTAATTAGTTGAATGAAGTCAGCCTGTGTGCAATTAAAGTGTCACATGATCTCAATATGAATACTCCTGTTCCTGGAAATCCTCAGAATTTGTTAGAGAACATACCTAAACAAACAGCATCATGAAGACCAAAGAGGTTTCACAACAACTCCAGGACAAAGTTCTGAAGAGATATCAGTCAGGGTTTGGTCATCAAAAATATCCCCCATCAAAAATATGACAACTACGATGTGAATTACAACTGTCCTACATGTTCAGCCTTCAGGTATAGATGCCCCAGATTGTCTATATTTATTAAAAATACAATTCTCCATAGACCCTTTTATTAAATCAGCTTACTTTTTTCAGGCGTTATTAAGAATGCATGTGTTTTTACAGTAAATCGGGGCCTCTGTACTGTTATTTTCTCCAGGGCAAACTTCATCAAATATTATGTGGTGGCACAGATCATTTTGAAGGAATGCATAAAAATAATTCTGGAGTGTTAAACCTATTTGCACTCAGTGGGATTGAGTTGATGGTGTTTGAATTGCTCTCAGGAGAGTCTTCAAGCATTTCTTGTGGATTTTATTTTGTTCTGTATTAGAACTGTGAGCAGCCTCACCTCTGTTTACTTACAGAGCACCAAATCTCTAGTCATTGAATTATTTTTCAATTATTTTAATGGCTATATTCTGAATATCTTTTTCCATTTGTGTTCACCTAAAAGCTTCCCCCTGCCCATTTTTATGGTTTTGTTTTTTTATACACTGCATCTACTGGTATCATCACAGAGTCTTTTCAAGCTATATATATGCCAGTGAAGACTGGACATAGTATAGGGGTGAATAGTTCATACATTGTTTATGGGCATGCGTGTTTCAAATCCAATTTCTGCTTTACAGAATTCAGTATATTACCCAGTTTCTTCAGTTTATGTAATGAAATCTGTTCACCAGTTGCTGTGATCTGTTGGTGATTTGTGGCCTTGGTGTACAGCACAGCCGTTTCCTTGAATAACAGCCATACACGATGTTCCGGTTGGATTCATAACCTTGAGACCGGTGCATTTTCACTCAGCAGCGTTCGTTCAGAGCCTTGAACACCCTTCGACGCCCCCGCGCTCGGCCTTTTTCTTATTGCTCCCACTCAGCATGTGCTCATTCTCTACCTCTGTACCTCATTCCCTCTCTGTTCTCTACAGCCGCTTCACTTCTCCTCACTGTACTCACAATCATGTTTATTTACATGTGGTGTTATGAAAGATATGATGGATGTCGAGATGAATTGTTTGGATATACAGGAGATCTATACTTACACTGTTTACTCAAAGGATGAAGGCACATTGGTGAAAGATTGGTAATTAAATGCTAATCATATGGGGAGTCGTGTTTTGCATCAAATTACCGCTAACCTGTTATTAACAGCACCTCAGAAAAAACGATGATGCGCCTTTATACATTTATATAGCTTTTTTTTTTAACCACATGGTGCTGTATATATTCTAATCATGCTGGGATTCCTGTTATTCTCCTCTATTTATGCATTCATTCTGTAATCTTTCATTTTTTCCACATGTAACTGCTTTATCCTGGTCAGATTCTTGAGATCGCTGAAATTTTCTTATACTCCATTGTAACTGTGATAGCATTAACAATGTACTGCTTTGACATTAACGTGATAGACATTTGCTATCCTTTCACGAGATTGGCAAAAATACAGCCCCAGCCAACAAATGAACACAAGATACACTTAATCAAACACTAATTTCACAAATAGTTTAATATTTAATGTGTTTCAGGGTCGAGTTGTACTAACCCTTGATCTAAAACTTGAAACAATTTTGGTCAAAAACATGAATTTGGAAGTGAGAGCACTTTGGTCATTTTTGTATTCCTGTTTTTGGTGTGAAGTATTTGAAAATAGGTCAGTGATGAGGCATCTGTGTGTGTGTGTGTGTGTGTGTGTGGTGTGTGTGATTTATTGTGCTGAACACAGGATCTTGGCCACTGCTGGAGCTCACATGAACATCCCAGTGGACCTGAGGACACTGAGAGCAGTGCGAGTCCTGAGACCTCTCAAACTCGTCTCAGGAATTCCCAGTAAGTGACTCAAATTTATGTAATGGATTATAAGTGGATAGCTCAAGAGTACCCAAGATTGTGACATTTAAACCATGAAAATGTAATCCGTGTAGGATAATAAATTGTTAAAATATGGTCTTTAATTCCCAACAAACTCACAACACTGTCTTGAACAAACATCACACCTTTACCTGTACATGAAAATGACAGGAATTATGAATATGCATGAATATGCAAATTGGAAATACAGCGTAGCTTGATTAGCTGCCAGACTGACTAGTAAACGTTGAGCTGCTTAAACTAGTAGACCATATCTACCAGCTGGTAAGTGTTGGTAGAAACTGAATTAATAAAGCTATTAATGTTTACATAATAGACAAAAGTCAAAATCTAACACATTTAGTAATCAGTTTAGTCAATTTTGACCAGCTTGGCCAGTGTTTTGGCAGCTACTTGCTGGTCAGACTAAGCTGGTGTGTCACTAGCTGGCTCACTAACGTCTGATAAACTAGCAAAGTATAAGAGTCTTGGTTTATTGAAGTCTCTCTGGCGCAGAGAAGCAAGAAGCAGTAATGCTCTAAAGACAGTGATGATCTCAGTTGCAGGGAGAGAGTAGCATCTAGATTTTACTCGATTTTGGAATGCCTACATTTCACAATCAAATTCCAGTTGATAAAATCCCAGGTCTGCCGTCCAAGTATGATGTTTCACTCAGAAATATGCTACTTTTCAGAAGAAAAATATGTTTGTTGGGTTTGTTACAAATCCTTAGTGCATACCTCAAACTAGTCATATGAATCCTGAGCATGAGGTTCAGGCAAGTTTTCTAATGAATCCTGAGCATCTTGAGGAATTCTCTCTCTGAGCTCATTCTCTGGTTTCTTTCATTAATAACAATTACATCCCGCTCACTATAAATAGCCCACCTTAGAATATCTTATCATTGATCTTCATAATAAGCCAGCCACCTTCATCAGCGGCCACACCAAACACAGGAACCAGTGTCTTTGAATTTCAGCCTGTAATTGCCTTCGTGCCTTCATGAATACATTACATCATGAATTTGCGAATGTATATAATTACACTCTATCTCCGGTGCTGTCCAAAAGTATCAATATTTGGTGCTTTGAAATTGTAATTGCATCAGATGTCTTAGAAACACTGGTGTGCAATTTTAAAAGGAAATCAGCTGGTAGGTTTTTTCAAGCATTTTGGAAAACTGGATCTGAATGACTGTTTATAGCTGCTATACTGTAAGTGATAAGAGGAACTAACTTGTCTTGTGGACATTCCACAATATTAAATGTAACTATAAATGTATAAAAAGTATGATGTCATTCTTTGATTAATAATAAATGTAATTGTTGGCAAATTGGTACAGTATGTAAGAGGAATAAAACAACAAAGAGATGTTGTGTTCTTGTTATTATTAAAGTTACTAGAACTAGAAAGCAATCAGGATTTTATATAAAAATCCATTAATATGTTACTTTCATAAATACTTTAAAAAATATTTAGAAGATGAATCTTTGGAAACCTAAAATGTGATCTTTGTAAATGAAAACATATTATTATAAGCAATAATAAATATTAGTAGTAGTAGTAGTAATAATACACATCATTTGTATTATACATTGTTACAATTATTATCCATACTGCCACAGATTTTGCGGTGATGTTGAAGTAACAGTTCTGTGTGTAACATCAGGTTTGCAGATCGTTCTGAAGTCCATCATCAAGGCGATGGTGCCTCTGCTGCAGATCGGCCTCCTCCTGTTTTTCGCTATCCTGATGTTCGCTATCATCGGCCTGGAGTTCTACAGTGGCAAGCTGCACCACACCTGCCTTCCTCGACCCGACATCCTCGGTTAGGATCATCATTAAATAATATAATCGTGATTGAGAACTAAAGCAGATTGGAGATAATGCTGAAGCCAGTAACACTGGTGTGAGATTGCACCTCTTTGGTGTAAATTTAGGAAATTTTCCATTGTTGTGTTGTGAGATTTTTTTTGGGGGGTTGTGGGTGTTTGTCTTGCCATCAGATAACGAGACAGTGGACTCCTCCGAAGTGGAGTTTGCCTGTGGTGTGCGAAGGTGTCCGGAGAAATACGACTGTAATGGAACGTGGATTGGGCCGAACGATGGCATCACTCAGTTCGACAACATCCTCTTTGCAGTGCTCACAGTGTTCCAGTGTATCACCATGGAGGGCTGGACTGCTGTTCTCTACAATGTAAGCTCGCATCACTTACCCAAATCAACCACTTTTACTTAGGACCACTTTTTAAACCTAGATAAAGTCTAAACATTTCTCAAAGGTTTGGTCATTTCGTGTAATAAACTATGGACAGTTTTCAGAATCGATCATTTAAGGTAGCAATCTATGTCAAAATTTATGTTGATATTTATTCAGGGAAAGTTCTCTGCACTTAGAGCCACACTACACAGGTGCTTAGCTTAGTTCACACCTCTGATTTTGCCAGATTTTTATTATTGTATAGATCTCAGTTGTGTCTAGATGTGCATAAGATCAAACATAATATAATCAGGGGATAGAAAATATGGACTGAAATAGCATTTTTTCCCCTTTTGCTGTTAGTTGCAATACAATTGGAATAAAAGTAAAACAGAATAAAATAAATTTTAGTCTAATTTAATAATATATGAATGAGAAAAAGACAAAGTTTTAAATAAACATCTAAAAGTAGTCTAATGAGTTGTAAATATACAGTATTAAAGTCTGTCATGAACAGGATATGGAAAGGATCCTATTTATTATTCATTTATTCATTCAGTGTCTCAATATACAGTAAGAGTGGGCAAAATGGCTGTTAGTTCAAGGTCAAAATGTACATTCTTCTGCTTTAGGCAAACTCCACCCCAAGCACACAACCCCCCCACACAACTGTTCGAGTAGTGTGTAATCTCTAGTTACATCTTGTCATGGGTTCATCTGAAAAACTCACTCCACAACACCAGAGGCCTCCATCACCTGAGTACTAACCCACTTCCAGGATACTGAACTCACCTAATTCCCATTACTTCTTCATTCAGAGATAATAAACACTAGTTTCCAGGTACACTTTGTGAAGTCTTGCCTTCTTTATTGTCTGCAATTCTGAGTCAATTGTTACTTCTCGTTGGACATTCTGGTATTTTGGATCTTGGACTGTTTATCATGTTTGCCGTTTCTCTTTGCCCCTTTGTATTTTGCTCATCTTTTTTTTGCCTACAACTTGGTGTGGCATTTTGTTCAATAAAATCCACCCTTCTGTTCAATAAAATCTCATTGTGTCCCCGGAGTTCTGAATACTGATACAATACGATTTCAGTATTAAATCCTCACTATGTATAACTCAGCTCTGAATAAGGCCTTTAGCTTGTATGCAGATACACTTTGTCTTATAATAAATCAAATATGAAGTTAAACAAGTGTGAGTGATGTGATTGGATGAAGTCCATATAGTACACACTCCACCCCTGTCATTAACCTTAACCTTCTCAATGTTTCATGTAGTGATTCTGGTGTGACCTTGGTGTGTTTTTGGCATTTACCATTTTGGACGTTCCATCAGATTCCAGAAAGTAGGCTAATCATGTCTCTGTTGTCCCATATGTCCTTAAACTAATGAGGGTCCCATGTGGCATTTTTATAAAGCTAACAAATGCACCTTTTTTAACCACACTTGGGTTGTTATTCTCAGGTGCTGGTTAAAATATGAAGTATTCAAGATTTTCTGATCAAACTTTTTTTTTAGCACTAATCTACACTATATCTCTGTGAATGGCCCTTAGATACGAAGTATATCAATATTTTTATATAATAAAAAGAATCATGCTACTGAAGTTCAGTGCGCTGATGATGTTTGTTTATGAGGGAGAAAGAGCTGTTATGCTGTCAGGAGACCTACACCAACACAGGTTCATCAGACTCACTGTGTGAGGGTGGATGGATCTTTTTGTTCTGATTACACTGAATTTCAACTCCTTTTCATGTTTAAAGCACAAACTAGTGTACTGCTTTACTGTACTCGACAGCATTTTTTTTATAGCATTGCAACAGATGTCTGATAGTCCAATAAACAACACTACAATATTGCGTAATTTAAGAGATAATGTTTGTGTGAATTAAATATTGTTCTGGTACAACCTTGGGCTGGTGAATTTTTGGCTTCGGATGTTTTGGACTGTCCATCAGCTTCATGAATGTAGGCTAATAACATGTCTGTTGTCCGATATGTCCTCAGACTAATGATGCACTGGGTCCCACGTGGAACTGGATGTACTTCATTCCCCTCATCATTATTGGCTCCTTCTTCGTGCTAAACCTGGTGCTTGGTGTCCTTTCAGGGTGAGAACCTCACAGAACATGCTCCTGTTTCTCTAACAGGAAAAATGTAACATGCTCTGTATAGCTAATGGCGTCAATCCTTGGAAATATGTCTGACAGCCTGGGAAAACCCTTAATATGGTAAAAACGTTGACTTTTGTACTACGTATAATTCTGAAAACTACAAAGATAAGTCAGAGAAGCAAACAAGAGGCCAACTCTCAAGATGGTGCTACCACCAGCGTGCTTCACTGTAGGGATGCTGTTCTCCGGATGATGAGTAGTATTGTTTTTTGGTTTTTTTTGCCAAATGTAGCACTTTGTACCAAGGCTTAAAAGTTCAGAGAGCCACTTTCCACATGTTTGCTCAGTGTCCACAATGTCTTTTGGCAACCTCCAAACAGGATGTCCTATGTCTTGCCATTCTTCCATAAAGACCAGCTTTGTGGAGTGTCCATGCTCTAGTTTGTCCTATGAACAGCTTCTTTCTTCTGAGATGTGGCTCTCTCCAGCTCCTTCAGAGTTACCCTTGGCTTCTTGGTTGCTTCTCTGACTAATCCCCTCCATACCCAGTCAGGCTGTATACCCTTGTGCACAAGAATCAGTATTTTTGTCGCCCTCATAATCCCCACTCAGAGAGGACACATGTTTCCTGTGTGAATAACATTTAGAGAAAGATAAAATGTGCTGTCAATGTGCAGTAATAGTAAGCCATCAATAAAGCCAAACTCTTTTCCCACTGCTCTTTTTTTTTTTAAAATCCAATGTCTTTGTGTGTGTTGACGTTTGTCCTGGTGCTTGATGTGTGTCCTGTTCCCCATAGCGAATTTGCTAAAGAAAGAGAGCGTGTGGAGAACCGGCGAGCCTTCATGAAGCTTAGACGACAGCAGCAGGTAGAAAGGGAGCTTAATGGCTACCGTGCATGGATTGACCGAGCAGGTACAGTATTTCATATTTACCTTATTTGCTGTTTTGAGCCCTTATATGCTTTACAGTATACAGCTGACCCATGATATAGTATGTGCTACAAGTTTCTTTACGTCCAAAAATCCAGACAATTAATAAAAAAATAAGACAAAAATATGGCAATTATAATTTGAGGGTAATATTGTTTGTTACTGCATATAATACGCGGTTGTAGAAGAGCAAAGACAATTCAGTGAAGCAACCAATAGGCCGTGGTAACGCACAACCTGATGCTACCATCACCATGCTTCAGTGTATTCTCAGGATGAAAAAAAAAAACTTTGCACTTTGTACCAAGGCCAAAAAGTTCACTTTTGGTCTTACAAGCCCGGAGAACCTTTTTCCAGACTTATCCACGCACAAAAGAATGTTCAGTAAGAGCAAACCATGAATAAGAGTCCTGGGATGAGCATTGGGATGACTGTCTTTATGATTACAGCAGCAGTTGATTACAGAAGCAGTTCTTAGGTGCAAATCTATAGCATCCATCTGAGATTGTCCAAGTATTTGTATAGTTTATAGAGATGTGATGAGTCTGGGGCTGCATTTCAATAAATCAATGAATTAATGACTGAAACAATCAGTCAATCAGTCAATCAATCAATCCCATAAAAGTGAGTTGTATGGTCTCCCAGTACTCCGAGTTTACTGAGTGTGAACCTCTCAGTTCTGCTAAAAGGCCTCCCAGTTTAGTTGCCCACGCCACCCCTGGTACAACTCGATCCTGCCTCCCACCTGAGCCGAGCGAGCAGGTAAGCGGCAGTGTGTGGAAACACAGCAGCTCTGTGAAGCCTCTGCTCTTCTGTAGGAGCTGCATGGCAAACTCGCTCTCCCACGCAGATAAGGGTTAGCAAAGAGGTGAGCCTGACTCACAGACTGGAGTGTGCAAGTGTGTGTGTGTGTGTGTGTGTGAGAGAGAGAGAGAGAGAGAGAGAGAGACCCGCTCTGTATAGTCATTGTTTTCTACAGTGCAATGGATCAGTTTTAAGCGTCATACTGGTACAGAGAACTTTAATCAGTCTCAAATGACGGACTCCAAACACGAGGCTCTTTGGCATTTCACTTTGACACTGCTCACTATTCAAATGGTTTGTGCTTAGTGTCATTTCTTTTCTTTTCTCTTGTTCTCCACAGAGGAAGTGATGCTCGCAGAGGAGAATAAAAACTCTGGAAGGTCTGCATTAGAGGGTATGAGGTCCTTCTTTATTATTCAGTCCTCTAGAGTGTTATTGTGCCTTTTTGTTCAATGCACACACATTCACATTCACACACTCACACACACACACACACACACACACACACGTTTTACGACCAATAAACAAATAGACATAAGTATGCATCTCCAGTTAAATTACTCCTGTGCTGTAAAAAGCTTTACTACATTTATGTTTGCAGTGAGACACATCATCCTGACGGTGCTATTAATTTTACCCTTTGAGTTGTTCTATATTTATTCTCTAAAAGGTTCGCCTGACTTGCCTCTTCTCAGAGTATGTAGTAGAGATTTTCTAAGACTTAGAACACCAAAGTACAAAGCTTATACGTGACTTCAATGTTATATAGAGCACGAATAGTATTAACCCTTCCTAAAACTTTATTCATTCTTATAAAAATGGATAGTTTCGGTTCTGAAATCTAAAAACTCCAAGCCGTTGTAAAATCCTTGATATATGCATCACGATAATTGAATTCTGTATTAATGCACCACGTTTCAAACCAATAAAACCATCAGTCCATAGAATGCCCTAATGTTTGCCTGTTATGTTGCTTAGGAGCCAAAGCTTCCTGTTAACCAGCTATATTACTCATAATAATATTCAGGATTTTATCATGTTGTTTTTCTCACCATTTTAAAGAAACTTCTTGCTTAAACTTGCTTAAACTTCGCTAAGCTAAACACCTTTACCTATGATAAAAGCACTGTAGCACATGTTCTTGAGTTGCTTATTGCTTTATTATACCACAGCGCTGTTGGATTCTCGAATCTGATTGGTCAAAAGGGGTTGATTCATTTTCAGCAGCTCTGACAGTAATTCCGGTTGCAAGGCAAGTCACAGGTTTATATAATGTGTTCGTTAATGTAATTGTTTCTTTAGTAAAATCTGACACAAGGACTGGTATTGCATACACTACACATAAACGGATTTTTAAAGGCGGGTTATTTTAAAAATAATAATAAACAGATTAAAGAAAAAGTGATAATAGGAACTAACTTGTTTGGAAGACATTGTGTGACTATAAACTTATAAAAATGTAAGATTTTTAAAAAATAAATAAATAGAAACATGTAATTATTTGCAAATTCTTGTTGTATAAGAGGAATAAAACACTTCAGGACATGCTTTTGCAGGAAAATAATCAACTTTAGGGTTGTAACAGTAAGTCCGCCTTACGGATGCATCACTCTACCCTGTCACTGATTATTTTCCTATAACAGCATGCCCCTAGTGTATTATTCCTTACATTATATTATTATTCCTTATATACTTATTGTATATAGTGTATTTTCTAATTTACAGACTACAGTAAAAACAGGTCAGTTACATCTGAACGATTTGTGAGCTAGACCCGAGTAGAGTGAGATACATGACAGCAGTGATAAAAACACATGTTTTTCTAACATGTGACCCAAAGTCAGGGGTAAAACTGGCATTTGTACCTTTGGTTTTCTTTTTTTTTTGCATAATAAATTGGCTTTTCCATTCATAAATAAAAAAAAAACAAGTTAAAAACACTACAGTGGTTTATATTAGGGTGTTGTACATGAAGTCACAGGATTAGTCAGCACTGTTGCTTCTTCCCAACGATCAGCTCTGTATAATTTCAGACCCGAGCCCCGGCAGCAGGACGATACGGCTCGGAAAGCGCACGGATGATGTTCGCGCTCTCGTTGCAGCCGTTCCCGTTACCACAGCAACAATCCTTTTCAGTTTTTCACATGCCCACTGATGTGTTGTGCCTTTGCTTGGCCTCTGCATTCAGGCTTTTGCAGAAAAAAGGTCACTCATGTCTTAGACGTTTGCGAGCTGGTCCCAACAGGAGCAGGAAACGAGACAGTGTGAAAAAGACGTTTACAACAATGTTTGCCTTTTTGTTTGAGTCTTAAGTTGTGATATTCACATTTTCACTGCAGTAGTTAATGTTTTTTTGTTGTTGTTGTTCTATTTAAGTGTTGAAGCGAGCCACGAGCAAGAAAAACGCAAGGCGTCGTGGAGAGGACAAATATTCAGAAATCGCAACAGTTGGTTAGTGACACCACTTTGACTACGTCCATATGCTCTCTCTCTCTCTCTCTCTCCTTTTTTTCCATTCTCTCTGAGCCTGTCTCTGTATTTTTTCTCATTCTTTCTCTATTTCTTTCTGCAAGACATTTGTTTTTGCTGAAATGGTTTATAGTTTATTTTGCCTACAAAATAAGTGTTAATAAGAATACATAACACCTACATAAGACATTCATGAGAACCAACATAAACGTGCATAAACATTTATAAAGGCATATTTCAACAGACTTTCATTAAGACTCCATTTGGAATTTTAATGTCACATGAGATCATTTTTTTTTTTAAACTTTTGACTTAAGGTTGTTATGACACTTTCCAGACTGATTTGTGAGAATGCTATAACATCTGACTTTGGAGCTGAGTGCACTTGATGATGGTGGTTATCATAAGTAACAGGTTCTCATTAAAAAAAAACGTATCAGTAGTTAAACGATGCTCACTTTACAAAAAGGCTAGAAGAGTACAGTGTCATGGCATTGTTATAGGTATTCATAAAACTTTATATGCAGAAATATGAAACTTTCTGAGAAAATGTACATAATTCTATAGTTACAGAAGTATCCAGAGTATTCAGAGTATCTTATGGAAGTGTCGCCTTTCCATTTATCCTCATTTCGCAAGCTACAGCACATCACCGCTATGTTTCATCATCACTATTATGTAATTATTCATTTCCCCTACTCGACCAGTCATCCCAAAAAACACTCTACTAGCTGACTAGTATTTTTTTCCATAGTTAAATCAAAAACTGATTGCTATTTTCAGCTGTTTTATTAGTGCAGCTATATAAATGCTGATAAACAACAGCATCAAATCCTTTCCTTTACCATATATAGGCTACAAATTTAAGACATATTAGGCTGTAAATCAGTGCAATAAATGTGAAAAATAATAAATCTTTAAGTGTGGACCAGTGGTTAAAATGCCCTGCTATGGAAGAGCTGATGGCTCAACTGAAACTGTTGATTCTTGAACTGAGAGTGCGCAGCATGGAAGCTCATGTCCTTCAGCAGAACCCTCATTATAGCTCATGTATAGCTCTTCAGGAGCATCTGGGAGGTTTTTCAGTGTGCAAAAACGAGTTTAGATCTGCCTGTGTGAGCTGTCATGCTCTGCTGATCTGTAAAAAGAAGACTTTTCTTAGCATAGTCTTACTGTAGCTGAGTGTAGAACTGGATTCATCTAGTCTGAAATACAGCATGATCAGACTACAAAGTACCGCTATCTGCCTTGCTGCTTTTTAAGCCACCTGACTAGTATACATCCCCACAGCAGTGACTAGTGAATGTATTTGTCTATACAACCCCTAGCTCTGACATACATTAAGCACACTAAGTCAACTGTCATTGCATTTAAGCATAAATTAGCCTGGAAAGTGTTATAACACTTGAGCCTAATTGACTCAAGTGTTATGCCACATCAGAATTGACAAAAGCAGTGTTTTTGACAGCTGAGACGCCTCAAAAAAGATTTATGTCCATTGTTATTAAGATCTTATGAACACTGCTTTTCAGTTACTATTATATATCATGATCCGGGGTGTGAAGGCGTGACGTTGTGTTTGCGTGTGTTCCCCAGGTGGTCCCAGGCCTCCGGTGAACATCCGCACTGTGAGACGGGGTCCTGCTGCCTACCTGCGCCGTAAAGAGCGCATGCTGCGCTTCTCCATCCGCCGTATGGTCAAGACGGACAGCTTCTACTGGATAGTGCTCAGCCTCGTGGGCCTGAACACCATCTGCGTGGCCATCGTCCACCACAACCAGCCCGAGTGGCTCACCGTGCTACAGTGTAAGAGCTGGGTTTGATTGCAGCATCCTAACCATCATGTTCTGTTTACTGGTAAAACATGGATCGACTCAGGCCATAGGACATAAATATATTTTATATTTATATTTTTAATGGAATATGAATATATTTTTAGATTTTATTTGAAATCTACATATTTTATGTTTGAATATTTTTTAAAAAAATTTAGTTTTTATACAGTATATTTTAGAGATGAAAACAATATTAACAGAATTAAGCACAGAACACTTTTCATGCTTAGGGTACCTCTTGATGTGTTTGTGTGTGTTTGTGTGTGTGTGTGTGTGAAAGTGGGAGTGTGAATAAAAGTAAAAAAAAGATGGGTGGAATGAAGACAAAATAACTTTTTTGTTTCGTATTTACAAAAAAAGTCATTTTTTTCACCCAACACATCCATTTCACCCTCAAATCACAATGATCTTACTATAATCTCTATAATATAAATAACTTTTAACATACTTTTTGTGTGCATTAGATCGGTTGAGAACTAAGTTTAATGTGTTGAAAAGATCATTTTATGAAGTTAATTTCCTATCAAAAGTAATTGTATGGAAAGACAATGATGAAATTATTAATTAAATTGCAAAAATCCATATTAAAATTCCAACTCTGCTGTTTTTTGTTACAATTGTCATGTTAAAAATCCAAATCCTAATTTGCGTCTCTTCAACGTTCATATTGTGACTCAAAATCAGAATTTACGTAATTGCAAATTTCTAGCCACATATAGCTAGTTACATGTGATGATGTACCGCTGCGCATTAAGTGGAAATCCATAAACCGATAAAATACATCAAAATTCTTTTGTAGTCATTTTAATGTATAAAATAAATATTGCAATAATGATTGAAATGTTTGAAATGTTGCAATAAATGATTGCAGATTGAAATATTTACAAAATTGACTACGTATTTGAGACTTTTAGTTAGGAAATTAACTTAGAGATATGGAGATATAGAGATATGACAGTTCTCATAGTCTCGGCTTCCTTTTTTACAGTTTTTCTTTTTTTTCCTCCATGATTTGTGTCTATTTTCTTATTAGAGATTCAAGTAAGAGGTGCTGTCAAGTGATTCACAAAATAAGACTCCCACCATTGTGAGTCATCAGTTCAGGCCAGAATATAAATGAAGGCCAGAGAATGTGGTCAGATAAATGTAGGACTTGAAAGAGAGCCTGCTATCAAAGGGATGCTCGGTTCCTGATCTTAGCATCTCTTTGATATTCAGAGGCTTAGTGATTGTCATGGAAAAACTGATTAGCTGCTCAACTGTGACATTAGTACAGCCAGTTTTGAGACCACGACGGCTTGCTTCCAATCTAGTCCGGGAAGTAATTCTTCATTTTCTTTCCCTTGATGTTCTCTACCAGCAACATGTAATATTATAGGATAAAAAAATTGGAATTATTACCATTTAGACCACAATTCTTTGTTCTGATTGGTCAGAAGGTGTTGATTAATTTCCTATATTAATCTTCTCACTTGTTGTAATACGTTATTGTTTCTACCTTAACAGCTCAATCACAATAAGAAAGGGATTCTGTGTTGTATAAATGTGTTGTAAGAAAGAAAAGTATATAATTGTTAATATGGTAAGGAGATATTTATTTAACATTTATGGAAGGAGTCTCCAGTGTAAATGCTTTGTAAAAGTCCATCATGCAAAAGTCTTTATGGCTTTACTCTTCTCAGTAACATGAAGAGTTGTGTTTTTTGGTTTTATTCACTTCAAGTGAAAGAAATAATTGAGGTTGGTGAGGGAATGGCTGTTTATAGCTGCTAGAATGTAAGTGATAACAGGAACTAACTTGTCTCTCAGATGTTCTACAATATTAAAAGTAACTATAAATGGATTACAAGCACACCATGTCAGTCTAAAATCGATTTTAAAATATTTGTTGGCGGATTGTTGTGGTATAAGAGGAATAAAACCCAGTAGGATGTGCTGTTATAGGAAAATAATCAATATTGTGAGGTTGCAGAGCTCCACTTCACCCATTGTTGATAATTTTCCTATTACAGCATGCACCAAGATGGTTTATTCCTCACATAGCTAGGCGTAACAGTCATGACATTGTGTCAAGTTTAAATAATCTTTAGCTGAATGTAAAATGAAAGGCATTAAATGGAAAATGACTTAAAATGGATACAGCATGTAGAGTGAGCTCGCACAAATCAAACAGCATACTGCTTATGTTTAGTAGGAGGCTTGTAGTGGAAGTCATAAATGATTAGGAAAGAATTATTATTCTGGAACATTAGTGTCTTTCAATATCAGAATGACTTTTTTAAGGGTTTACTTATGCATGGGCCACACTACAAGGTTTATGCAAGCCTAAAAATGTGAGAGACCCCAGATATACTGACAGATTTCATCGATTTATTTTTGTCCTGGATTGACTTTAAGTCATCCAAGACTACAAGAATTAGCCAGAATAAAACAACAAACTTTTCGGATTGTGTTCATCAATCAAAAATTGAACAATATGGTTTAATTTAACAATATGGCCTCCATCCTTGCTATTCGATAGCTTATAAAATAGCACTTGATCCAGCACATCCTGTTATTTTTTAATTTTTTTCAACTTAATGAAGCCACAAGATATTAAATCAAGGTCATGAAATAGCGATGAGTTTATGGGATGTAGACTACTTTAATGTGCTTTTAATTCTTTGTTTAAAAATGCCATTTTTGTTCATTTGATGTGCTTTCCTGTACAGAAAACAGGTCAGAAGGATAAGTTAACCAAGCACTCATCTACAGTACATGAGTAGTACAGCACACTTTAATTTCATTCATAACTTTATCCATGAAAAAAAAAAACTGTCCCGATGATTAGTAATAACTTTAAGTAATAACAGATTAAGATCTGATGTCGTCCATATGAAAAAAAATAAAAAACCTTTCATGGACTTAAAATGGAGTAACAGTGTTGGCCTCAGATGGCAGGTTTAGAGTGTATTTATGCTCGAAACGTGAATTTCAGCATGACATGTTGTGTGTTACAGCAAACTGACAGACCGTGATTCTGGACTTAATACTGCTCCTTGCTCAAGTCAGTAACACACAAAAAATGGGGTTTAGTCCACGTTTAGAAAAAAAAACAGCTATGTTTTAGGCAAACTCCGTCCCACGTGTGTAACTTTCACACTTCTAAATAGCGCTGAAGTCTGTAGTTCTGATGTCTGTGGTCGGAAACTGACTGTGTGCAATTTTGATATTAATCCTTATTAGATACTTAATTTGGTATTAAGGATCGAAATCTACATCCAGACTTCTGTAAAGCTGCTTTGTGACAATGCCAGTTGTTAAAACCATTATTCAAGTATATTTGAATTGAAATTCAAAAAGATTAAGTACTGCAGCCCCCAACAGTGTTTTGAGCTTTTTCTTTTTTTCACATCCAGGTGATATTTGGAACCAGGTGGATGTTCAGCTGCAGTTATCACAGCGATTTCCCAGGTGTACACTCAGCTAAATGTACCATAATCATGGCACTGAAAATGTTTTCGAACCTTTTGCAGACTATGCAGAGTTCGTGTTTCTGGGACTGTTCCTGGCTGAGATGTTTCTGAAGATGTACGGTCTTGGCTTCCGCCTCTACTTCCACTCCTCTTTCAACTGCTTTGACTGCGGGGTAGGTGTGCTGTTTGGAAGTTTTCACGATTCCACCGCTGAATCATTTTGCTCCTGTCAACAGAACGTCGTGACTCCGCTGTACAAGATTTTTTTCTTATGCTTAGTCCTGACTGGGAGTACGAGTGGGGATTTATGTCATCTTATTCGTCTCATATCTCCTGTCTTTCTGCAGGTGATCATCGGCAGTATATTTGAGGTGGTCTGGGGATTCTTTAGACCTGGAACGTCCTTTGGGATCAGCGTGCTTAGAGCTTTGAGACTGTTACGAATCTTTAAAATAACCAGGTATGTTTGTGAGAGACAGTATACCATCCAGTGCAAAAGTTTGTGCACCCTTGTGTCAACATGGCAAAGAAATTGAATGTATATCGATAAACCATTTAGTCTTTTAGGTTTTACAGTTTTACAGTCTTTTAGGTTTTACAAAAAAGCATCAAGTAGTCAATGTAAATGTCAAATATCGATAGTGAAAAAATTGTGAAAAAATATTTGCATACAACCTCCAATTCTGCTATAACTCTTAAAAATGTTGCCTAATGTTTTGTATTATTGTCTGGTTGATGGAGACTCAGACTTCTTTTTTTTTTAAAAAAAAAAAAAAAATCCACTGCCACCCACTTCTTCAGACACCAATATAGACTTTGTTAGCAATATATAAAGTTATATTTGTCTGGACTATTAAAGCAAGAGATGGAGAGAAGTAGGAAGGAAAGAAAATAGGAACAGAAAAAAAAATACATTAAATTTTTAAAAATCTGGAGAAAAATTAAAAATTAAAAGCAAATCGACAAAACACAATTTTACATTGAAGCAGGAATGAATACATGAGAGGGGAAAAAAATGAAAAGAGAAAAAATACAAACAGGGAAGAACAATACAATACAGAGGACATTTCTGGAGAGTGAAAAACAATAAGTTGCTAAAATTGCAAGGTAGAGATGAGTAATTTCCTCATCTCGTTGCATTTCATTTTTAACTTTTTGAAACTTAAAGTTTTGTAGAGGAGTTATAAAATAGAAGTTTGTGCATATTTTCCAGTCAGCAACTATGGGAGTGCAAACTTTTTTTTTTTGAATGAGGACTCATCTTTCTTTATGATTGTGCCTCTGACTGTCAGCAGTGTGTGCTTACTTTATTCTGCTTTAAACCCATCAGGTACTGGGCCTCTTTAAGAAACCTGGTCGTGTCTCTGATGAGCTCCATGAAGTCCATCATCAGCCTCCTCTTCCTGCTCTTCCTGTTCATTGTGGTTTTCGCTCTGCTCGGGATGCAGCTGTTTGGTGGCAGGTAACATCCAGATGTTGAGTGTGAAGATATAGCCTATAAATATCAGCTACAAATGCATGTAATATATTTCATGTAAAGTGTCATCCACTTTAGCCTCCTCGTTGAATTAATATTATTATGTAATATTATGTAAGTGTGGACAAATGGAGGGTTCTTCATTTCCTACCAGCACTTTGTCACTGCGTGTGCACTTGAATATTTATATTTATGGAGTATGAAGTATTTAATTTCAAACTTCAAATTTGAAAAAGAGAAATCTAGTGAAGGATGTCCAGCGTAAATTTCAGTTTGAGGAATTATCGCAATATTGAAGTCACATTACACAACAGAGCTGTTGAAATCTCAACTCTGATTGGTCAGAAGGTGTTGATTAATTTTCTATAACAGCAGCTCTAACAGTAGTTCCAGCTTCATTCAAATCACATGTTTATATATTAATACATTCATTCTAATACTTATTGTTTCTATAGTAACAACTTTTTGCTTAACATTTAAGGTCTCAGGTGTCAGTAGAAAGCCTTCAGAACTGTAGAATTTGTACTTTCTGGTTTCTTGGTAACAATACAATCTGCATTTTTTCATCTTATTAACTCTCAATGACAAAACAGGGAACGACTGTATATAGGAAATAACTCATCTCATGGATGTTCCACAACATTAAATGCAACTATAAATGGATATCGTAGAACGTTTTGTTCATTAATTAAGTAAAAAGTTAGTTGTCAGCAAATTGCTTAATTAAATGTATAAATTAATATGTATTCGCTACATAGTTAAATGTAACTATAAACTGATTAAAGAAAGTATGACATGCCAATCTTTAATAAATAAAAACTTTTAGTGTTGAAAAACTGCTGTGGTATAAGAGGAATAAAACACTTCAGGATGTGCTGTTTTTGGAAAAATCATCAACTTCAGTGTGGTAAGAGTAACTCCGCTTTGTGTCTGGCTCCATCACACCAACCAGTCGTTGATGATTTTCCTAAAACAGCACACTTCAAGTGTTTTATTCCTAACATAGGACATGTCACATAAAGAAAATTCTGCACAAGAGACACATAAATCCTGTTGCTTTCCTTCAGGTTTCACCACTATGTAAATCTCTGAAGTATTTTAATCTAAAAACATTGTTTATTATTTGTATTGTGTTTGTTCTTCAGGTTCATCTTTAAAGATTACACTCCTGCCAACTTTGATACATTTCCAGCTGCTATCATGACTGTCTTTCAGGTTGGTGCCAAATCACAGTAACGAGCCAAGGCGGTTTCATTATTTCATTACTATATTTGTTCATTTATGTCTCATCGTTTTTAAATTAGTCATCTTATTTGCTTTAACCTGCAGATTCTGACGGGTGAAGACTGGAACGAGGTGATGTATAACGGGATCCGCTCTCAGGGAGGCGTACAGTACGGCATGTGGTCCTCCATCTACTTCATTGTGCTCACGCTGATTGGTAATTGTATCCTTCAAATGTGTCTTGAAATGAAATCAGTACAGAAAGGCACTTATCCTGATGTAAAATGGGTTAATTATACTTAATTATATTTCTATAATAGTTTCTATAATAGTTCTATAGTTCTATATAGTTAATCATATTCCTATAAACTATAAGATGAGATAATGCAGGTTCCACTTATTTCACATGTATAGTGGCTTGCATAACTATTCACCCCTTTTGAAATTTTACACATGTTCCTGGAAGGCCCTACAGTTTTTTTAGCGAACAGCATCATGAAGACCAAGACCAAAATATCCCAAACTTCAAACCTCCAATAAATCCATTATTTAAAAAAAAAAAATCTAAAGAATATGGCACGACTATGATCTTCCTCGACAAGGCCAGAAAGTCAGTGATTGTGGAAGGAAGCCATTAGTCAAAGAAGGAACCAAAAGGCTAAGACTAAGAATAACTCTCTGCATGATGCTCCCACCACCATGCTTCACTGGGGGGAAAGGTTCTCACCTTTCACCTCCGATAAAAAGGACCTGAGAAATAATGTTTACCATGCATGTTGGTAAAGATTCAGTTATATTGTGTAGGAAAAGAGGCTTTGCACTTTTTCTTCAGTATAGGGAGACTCCAAGAAGAGCTCTTTTCTATCATCTCCCACTGAAATGAAACCAAAACCAAGTTCAAAATGCAGAACATTAAGATATAGGCAAGGGATTAATTTGTTGAATTCCTAACACAGGTACAGTCTTCATACGAGTTACAGGCATTTAACTTAGAAGTGGTTATAACAAAGGTGACAATAATCAGTTTGCATTTCTGTAAGGTGTACAGAATTGTAGGATACATGGATCTTATCATGCAACAGCCATGTATACGTCTATACCCCATACTAATTGATCGAATGTCTCCTGGCAACATTACTTAACATAAGGGAATCTTATCTCGTCCCAGTAGTACTTAAAGATTACAGTAGTCGTGGGTGTGAATGACATACCACAATCCTTGACCACAATTTGACCAGACACACTGCTGAATGTCTTCTTGGCCATCGCTGTGGATAATCTCGCCAATGCACAGGAGCTTACGAAGGTATAGGAAATCCTGTAGTTCCTGATATATGCAAGAATAGTTCAACTGACACATAACACAACTAATCTTAATGCATTAAAAGGATGAAGAGGAGGAAGAGGAGTTTTTCAATCAGCGGTACAAGGGCCGGGAGTTTGGCCTTTCTGAGTAAGTGTTATCAGTCCCGTCAGTAAGTTTATGCCACCTGCACCCTGTATTTACTAGATATAGTGTCATTTTGATGTACATTAACTGTACTTAGCTGACAGGAATTAGCATGATATGAGGGTTACAGTGTTATTATAAACCTTCTTGTGATCAGACTGTTGACCCACTACATATGGCCTAGCATCATTTATTAATGTGCCATCCGTCTGTCGCTGTTGGAGTGAGTCTTATAGAATGTTTCTTGCTATATACTAATCATAAAGAGCAAAATAATGAAAGTCTAACACTCAATGAGTGCGTTTGCTCAGCATCATGATGTTGTGACATGTTACCCTAGATAGAAATAGAAAACTTGTTTAAAGCTTTACCTTAATAAGACTAGATATTCAGTCATGATACAGACCAGCATTTACAGATGAACCACATCTGGCCCAATACTGAAATGCCACAAAATATTATATATGGTGGCATTGGGGACATTTTTGGCTTAAATTTTTAAATCATGTGAAAATGTTAAATGTGGCTGCTTACAGCTTGACTACTTCTGCATACAATATATTTACCATTGCCATAACTGACACTTATGTGAGAAGTATAGCTGGAGTTGAGGCTTGAGTTTTCTGCTCTATAGTTTAGTTTAATACTAGCTAGGTTAATGATCACTGGAAGATCATCATCAGTTTGTAAGGTTATTTAATATGCAAATCAAATGTTACCTTGTGTTCAGAGTAGTTCTTGTAGTGACTGGAGTCATAAACACTCTTTCACTGTGTGCTGGTTTGTAAGTCCTTCTTAATGCATTTACTCGAATGCCTCACTAAGACTGGTGCTTGTGAACTGTGATTGGACTCTTGCAACCCTCAGCGTTTATTACTAGACAGTATGCGTATGTGTAAGTCATAAAAAATTGCCCAAGTTGCATTTTCAGATTATTTCATAGAAGAAGGATGTTTAATCATATTTTAAAGAATATATTCTTGCTTGTGCTAACCTGCTAAATAGGCAGTAGGTTAATAAGGCTTTTCCATTAAGGTTCTCTTAATAACATTATTTTTGAATGAATTTCAGCATTAATAAACCATAATAAAGTAACTAATGTTTGTATTCATTGTTTATTTCATCTGTGAGTAAGAAATGCTTCCACAATGATCTAATATGAACTAAAGCCTTAATTAATATGATATATTTGCAGTGATTAACTGAGAAAATTATAAACGAGGCTGAAGGGTGGGTGCCAATATTTACACCCTGAGACCTGAGTTAAGTTCATTATCAACATTAACAACAGGAACATGTTGTACTGTAATTTATGCTAATTTATGTGGACTTACCTTTAGACAGTGATGAAATCAAAAATCAGTCAATAAAAGCATATTTATTTAACATTTAAACCAATATCAGTTAACATGTGTTGACTTAATTGTGTAAGGAATAAATACATGACAGGGCATGATGTTATAAGAAAATAATCAAAGTGGCGAGTCTTTATAACAACATTTTTTACAATAATTACAGCAACAATGGCATTTTTTAGTAATTAAATAATGACGTGATGTGTTTTATCCATTTATGGTTAGACTCAATATTGTGGAAGGTCTGCAAAACAAGTTAATTCTTCTTATTAGTCATTCCTTCAGCAATCTCTCTTTTTTCTTCCTTTTGACCAAAAAAATGCAGCACGTCATGTTACCAAGAAACCAGATGTCCTCTGTCCTAACACTGGAACACTCACACCGGAGACTTCTTGCTAAATATAAATGCTAAATAAACGTCTCCTCACAGAGAACATCTCTTTTTCTTTGTTAAATAGCAGCAGAAATATTTTTTTCAATGTGTTTTTTATTATTACTCTTAGATTATTGATCATTACCATGGAAACATCAGTGTATTAGAATGAGCGCATTGATATAAACCCGTGATTTCACTTGCACCCAGAACTACTTCAGAGCTGCTGTTGTGGAGAATTAATCAACAACTTCTGACCAGTTCCTATTGAGAATTCAAAAGCTCTGCAGTATTAAAGTGTATTAAAGCTGAAGTTTGTTAATAGTACAGTTATTAGGTTAGTTAAGGGTTAGTTAAGTGTTATCGATTAAGTTGTTAGGGTAGTTTATGCTACCGTTTGCCTGGAGTGTCTTTGTGTACTTGCATTAAACACAAGGAGTGTATTTCAATTACAGTAGTTGACAGAAAAAAAAAATGCTAAATTAAAAAAATTGCCTCTTTGAAGCAGATTAGAAGGAACTATATTTGAATTTATGTACCTGCAAAGCCTGATTTTCTGAGGTAGGAATGATGCATGCTTGCCTGCTTGCACTCTTGCATGCTTGTTGCCTCTTTCCTCTTGAAATTCAGCGAAAAGACCAGTATCACTTTATTGTCTGGTCTGCTTAAACTGATGTCCAAATATTCCAATAGTTAAATTAAACGAAAAATGTCATGTGGAAAAATAAAACCTTACTAACATGATAATGATAAAGTTGTTGTGCAATTTTACAAACAGTGTTGACGTGCATCTTGGATGATGAAACCCGCAGAACAATTGGCCGACGCTTCCAGTAGAAACCTTTGCCTGGTGCATTCAGCACAGCTTGAAGGACTTAATGCCAAAATAATATGGTGCTGCCATTGTATTGTCTTGTCAGTTTATGGTTATGGAGTGACAAAGACCAAACCGTCACTGACGCTAAAGCACTAAGAACAGCTTTTTCATTATCTTGAAAGCTTAGTACATTGTTGCGAGGTATTTCAAGTTATTGCATAAGAAATGCCTCTAAGACTGCCTAGACAACCATGTGTCCACCGCCTTAACAACTCCTGAAAGCTTTTCTCCAGGGGAAATTCAATTTTTATGTCTTGAGTTTTCTCAATCTACGCAACCCACGGCATTTGGCAGAAAGCGTTGCGAGGTTCATCCATTCGAGAACTGAAGTTTTGTAAGAACTGGGAACAAGAACTACTGGCATTGAGAATGTGACACTGAAGTTTGGTCTTTTGAAAGCAGTAATAGGAAGGGAATGTAGGGGGAAAAAAAGCTATAATGTACAGTAAACATGTTCTGGAGTGCACTCTGTGTGAGAGAAAGTGCAGTGACATTTAGGCACCATTGCTTCAACAGGGATCCTAATGGATTTTTGGCTTCTGGCTTGGATTAAGTCATGCAGTCTGGCTGTATCTTTGGGTATTTTGAGGATCTGAGCCCATCCAGAAGCCAAAATCCAATAGGACAACTTCTGGGGGGAAAAAAATCTCACAAATGTTTGCAGTCAGCTTTAGATTGTGTAGACATCCAAAAATAATATCATGTACTGAGGTGGTACACCAACACACCAGATTAATAGCATGGTACATGGCTGGTTTGCTCACAGGAAGTGAGTACTGTTAGAAGTATCTTGTTTTTTAGCGCATATTATGGCAAGTATAGGTCATACCGAGCATGTCGTTAACGTCTTTAGCATTAACAGTATAGAAAAATTCTCCCTAGCAAAACAATTCAGCCATCTTTAATGATCCTGATTTGGTCTTTGTCATTCTGATTGTTTTGTCTGTCTGCTGTACAAATACACTAATGGCTTATTTCCAACCAATCATTCATTTGGTCACATGGACAACAAAAGAATGCGTATAAATGTGAGTAGCGCTGTCTCTCTATACCCCTTTTTACCTGTTCCACCTCCATCCTCCACGTTCATCTTTTTGTCTCATTTATTCCACGTATTCAACACACATGTGCAACTTTAATACACTGTTTCTGTTTTGAACTTTTTGTCCTTTTCATTTACTAGCAAATTGTTTCTAGGGTCTTTCTTTGTTTCATTTTTTTCCTCCCCTCGAATGCTCTTTTTTCCAGCAACTCTGAATTTCTCCAACCCAAACCAATAACCATTATTTTGAAACTTCTAATTTCTCAGATTTGATCAAACACACACTCCCCGCGAATGCTACTGTGATTGTGCACGTTAAAATAATAATTTTTGTGACTAAGTCTGTGTTTTGTGGAAGCAGACGGAGGCGCAGGCCGTATCTCTACAGAAAACGAGCCATCCATAGAGGCAGGCCGAACCCAGCCGAGGCAGAGGAAGAGACGGTGGGGGCGAAAACCAGTGAGGAGCAGCCTTCTAATGCCTTTGCCAACCGACGTGACAGACGCAACAAGATCAAGATGTCTGTGTGGGAGCAACGTGCCAACCAGCTGCGCAGACGGCGTCAGATGGCGAGTCGCGAGGTTCTGTTTGACAGCCCCACTGAGGACCCTATGGGCACACCGATGAGTGGCCACCACCAGACGCACACCACAGTCCCCTCTGCTGAAGCCAGTCCAGCACACCTGCCCGAGTCACCAATGTCAGTCGTGATGCCTTTACCTGAACCACCCATGTCTATCTCGATCCCACTCCCTGAACCGCCTGAATCTGAGCCCGTGTCTCTAATGGGCTCTGGGATGGAGGACAGACCCTCAGGCACCGTCCATCGCTCCAATACGGACAGGAGGCACCGGGTGGCACGAAAGTTCCGGGCTGCTGCGGCAGCAGGCGTCGTGCAGGGTGGCCGACACCGGAGACACAGGCATCGTGAGTCCAGGACAGAGATTAAAAACACAGATGAGGAACAGTTTCAGGAAGGAGGAGATGACGGAGAGGCTTCCCAGTCCAGACAGAGCTTGCTGATGGATGAGACTGACCCGATTATGTCCCATCAACCTGACGAGGAACAGCAAAGGTACAATGCTGTCTAGTTAATCACCCTAGACATGGTGTAATGTCGAGCATAATGTCTAGCCTGTGATTTCAGCATAATTCATCTTTACTAAGCAGTTTATCCTGGCAGGGTTTTGGTGGATCCTGAGCCTACCCATGATATGAGGCAGGAATACACCCTGGATGAGATGCCATGCTCACACATATTCACACATAATTTAGTGCAACCAATCCACCACCACTATGTACAGTATTGTGAGGTAGGAAGAAACTAGAAATGTGGAGTGAACTCACACGGACACAGGGATCCCATTAGGAACCCCACACAGACAGTAACCCAAGCTCAGGGCCTTTCACTCTTTTTATTTACTGTAGGCTTTGGTCAAAAATTGTTGTCAAAGTCCACAATCATCACAGGCAAACTGCAGTCATTATCCAAAAGAGACAAGAAAAGGTCAAACTCCAGGAGAAACTGAGAAATCAAGGAGAAGGTCAAGAGAACAAGGAGACCAGAGAAAAACAAGACAAATAGCTTAGAATTGTAGTAGTAATACTTGTGAGACCCAACAGGCACAACAGATTACCA
This sequence comes from Pangasianodon hypophthalmus, assembly GCF_027358585.1. Lineage (NCBI taxonomy): Eukaryota > Metazoa > Chordata > Actinopteri > Siluriformes > Pangasiidae > Pangasianodon > Pangasianodon hypophthalmus. The sequence goes on from NC_069713.1 coordinate 8,635,160, forward strand.
TGAGACAGATTAATAATTGCAATCAGGGGAGAAGAAGTTTGGACTATGGAAAGGTTGTAAGACTATCTCTAGCCTTGTAGCTAGTCTCTGGTCTGATGAGCTGCCTTCAGGTAAATCATTTACAAAAATGTATGTGATTGGATAAACTGTAAGAGAGGGTCTGCTACAGAAACTGAGCTGGTTCATGTTTAGAAAACTATTTTTTATATGGCTATTTTTTAATATGTTGATTGGTTCACCAGTTGAGGATCCCTGGTCTAGAAGATGAGGTGGTACTTTAAAACTGAGGATCAGAGTGATTCAGTTTGTAGAGGTGGGACAGAGATAGGAACTGTATCTGAGACAGGGAATAGGACTGGATCAGGAGCTAAGATGGGGTCAGGACCAGGCCTCGAGTTCAAGAACAATGGGAACCAAGAGGAAACCCCGGAAGCACAGGGAGAACATGCAAACTCTGCAAACACAGGGCGGAGACAGGAATCGAACCCCCAACCCTGGAGTTATCCACTATGCCACCATGCCCCCTGTTACTTCATATGATTTACCAATATCAATCATATAAATCATTGAAAAATTTCATATACACTTCCATTTGTTTGTCCTCTGTGGCTTCCATCATTCTTTTCACACCTATGATGGTCTTTTTCAGGGACAGTGTGTGTGAGGTTTCAGTGAGATCTGATGTGGCTGAGGGCGAGTCTGGTCTTCAGTGCACTTGCACAGCTCTGAGCGAAGATAGAGAGGCCGAGTCCTGCCTGCAGCACCGGGAAGAAAATACGCCAGAGCTTAATTACCTCTCAGGGGAAGCCATCGATAACGAGAACAATGCCTGCTATTTAAACCAGGGGGAGTCGATGACGGAAGCGAGCATTATGAGAGAGATGTCTGCCCAGCCTCTTTTAGAGTTAACGCCAATGACTGGTAAAGTAAACGGCTACGTCATCTTTACCGTCATTAACTATGCTGTTCATTTAGTAATATAAATTCATTATTTGATTTAAATTCTCATGCAAAGAGCCACTGATCCGTAATTCAACCAGTACACATTTAATTACGTTGATATATTTATTCAATTCTATATCTTTTTCCACTGTAACACTAAACCTAGCATAAACACTAACACTTTGTTTTATATGTCTGCTGGATGGAGTAGCATACTGTCCATGACTCAGATCTATGATCTATTGTAGTCAGCTTTAAGGATGTGGAAGCTTCTCACTCAGAAAAGACCGGTAGGGACGACGATGATGATGATGATGATGATGATGATGACATGGATGAAGATGCCCAAACAAAAGTCGCCAAACCTGAGGCACCCGATAGCATGTTCATTTTCAAGAGCAAAAACCCGTAAGCTTGAAGCCGAGTACAAAGTATTATACATCATTTTGGAGCCAAATTATAACGAAACTAAACATTGAGTGAATCTTGTTCATCCTAACTGTAGGATCCGCAGAATTTGCCACTATGTAGTGACACTACGCTACTTCGAGATGACCATTCTTCTTGTGATCGTGGCTAGCAGCATTGCTCTGGCCGCAGAGGACCCCGTGTGCACCAACTCTGAGCGCAACCGGGTAACAAATTTAACCTTTTAACCCTTTATTCTTCAGGATCTCAACCTGTCTTGTTGAAACTCTAACTACATAAACAACGCACCTTTTCCTCTCACCCTGGCTAAAGAGTCACTTGAACTTGAAGAATCATAATTCATATGAAATTTATGCGTTATGTTTCATATCTTTCTCACATGTAGTGCATGTGTTTTTAATTTTGTGATTTTTACACGATTCATTTATTTTAACTTGGGATTTTTGCAATTCATTTATTTTAACATTGGAGTATTTTCAGATGATTAAGATGGTTTTTACATGAGTTTTTCCACATAATTCATTTATTTTCATGATTCATTTATTTTCACATGTACTTTTTTTCACATGATTCATTTATAAACATGATTTTTTAATAGATTAATTTATTTTCACATGATTTTATGATTTATTAATTTTTACATTAATAATTTATTTTCACATGCCATCTTTTACATGATTCATTTATTTTCACATGTGATTTTTACATGATTCAGTTATTTTCACATGTTCGTTTGTCACATGTTCATCTTTGTAGTTTTTTTGTCAATAGAAAATTATGCCACAGAAGGCACTGGGGGAAAAAAAACATTGTCCATCTGGTTTCATTGTTGAATTTTCTCTTCTTACAGGTTCTTCGTTACTTCGATTACGTTTTCACGGGTGTGTTTACATTTGAAATGATCATAAAGGTATGTAATCTGCTGTAGAATTTTACTACACTTCCTGCTTACCAAGTGTGTCCTAATATCATATTGAAAATATTTCATTTATTCGGCCTTCCTGTTTGTTAGATGATCGACCAGGGCCTCATTCTGCACGACGGCTCATATTTCCGAGACTTGTGGAACATCCTGGACTTCATCGTGGTGGTTGGAGCTCTCATCGCCTTTGCTCTTACGTGAGTGATTTCCCTGTAGCTCACTGCCTTTTCATTGGGTTATTTAATTGGATTAATAATGAAAACGATTATAACCACATTTTACAATCTGTTGGAACTATAGCCAGTAAACACAGCAAAACCTAAATTTGTTCAAGAATTGAAGATTGTTTAAAAAAAAAAAATTTTATATAACTCCTCATTTGTTTCACAAGGTTAAATGGCTTTCATAATATTTGTAATTTTCAATCTTTCACTTTGGTGTCAATTTCGGTTATTACAATGACCTAGCATTCACTCTTTCAAAGGTCATGAGTAGTTATTGATATAGAATATAATTGTTTTATGTGGCACTGCAGTGTTTCTCTGTTTTTAATCTCGTTCTTGCTGTAAATGTTTTTTTCTCTGTCATCCCTCTTTCTCTCTGTTTTCTCTGTGGACTGTGTCATTGTGGCTGCCAGGAATGTTATGGGGTAAAGCCACACACTTCTCATTCATATTGTTTAAACAGATGCATTATTTATGTCAGTAACGTTCCTGTGTGCAGCTTTTGTGGAGTGTTTTGTCAGTTAAATGCTTTTTACAGAGTTCGGTGTTTATCAAAGTTGTAATATGTACACTATATTCAACTTGTTTACGTAATTTTCTGTTGAAAATTCAATTGTGATGTTATAGTAGTACACAAGATCTGAGCGTATGATGTGCTACTCTGGCTGAATTTCCCAGGATGCACCACGTCTTTATGGCATCCCAAAAAAATGAAGTGAAGAATGCAACATTGATTTCCATTTCAGCTCTTCATGTCTGAATTTATTACTGTGTAAATTTAAATATTAATGAGAAATAGTGTAGCAGTGTGATATAATTCCAAGGTAACTGGGTCCACAAGTAAATTCAAATGGCAGTGTAGTATGCCAGTGATAATTTATAGCATACTATGTAATATATTACTGTAAAGTGTGTATACTCAGCGTGGGCTTTATTTGGCCACATCCAAGAATCATAGTCAGTACCCTAGCAGGGGTCAATACATAGGCAAGCAGCATTAAATGAGGATAATCCAAAATCAATAAAAATAAAATAGTCAAGAGTCAGAAAACCAAAATAAATGTGCAACGGAAAATAAGGCTCAGAACTGCATGATCCAGTTGGCAAGACTTCGCAAGGATACAGAGACACAACATCGAATAAATGAACAAACCAAGCAAGGACTTAACATGGAACAGGTGCACACATTTGAGGAGCAAACCAATGACATAACAGGGGCAGAGACATGAAAAACATAATCAGTAGCACTTGCAGAACAAAACAATACAAAAGCAGTGTTTGCCATGCAGGGAAAACTGTAATTTTAAGTTTTTCTGACATGGAAATGTCTTTAGGACAGAGTAATTTGTGCTTAGCTGTTTCTTAGTAACATGACAAACTGCATTTTTATCTCATTAATGTCAAGAAAGTGAAAAAAGAGAGGCTGGTGAGGGGACGTCTGTTTATAGCTGCTATAATGTAAGTGATAACAAGAACTAACTTGTTTTGAATGCAATCCACAACATTAAATGTAACTATAAATGTATAAAAATTATGACGTTATTTAATAAATAAAAACCAAAAAAAAACATGGAACAGAAAATAAGGCTCCGAACTGCGCAATACAATTGGCAAGACTTCGCAAGGATACTAAGACACAGCAGGGAATAAACAGAAAAACTAGTCAAGGACTTAACACAGAACAGGCGCACACATTTGGGGAACAAACCAATGACATGACAGGGACGGAGACAGGATCAAAACCAAAAAAAAAATACATATGGCCATACAAAAACAAAAGCACATGGAGGACACAGAACAAATGTAAGCAGAGTCGCACGCTACTATGATGAATAGTATGCAGTATACTTTATTTAAGTGGAGCAGGTGGGATATCAGTATTGGGTCATAGCCATCTCCTGCAGTTTTTTGGTGTTGTAACTTAACATCCACTTTAACTATAGATTTTGTAAGCAAAAACAACGTATAGTCTTATATTTCATAGCTTATTTGCTTATTATTTAATTAATACACATACATATCTTGGAAAAATGTGTCCATTATTATGATCTGTAAAAGATAAAAGATGAGAACTCTGGGTTATAACCCTATACAGTATCCTTTTTTGGTACGTACCGAGGGTATATTATGTCTGTGAGTTTCTGAGTTTCATGTTTCAGTCCATTTTGTCTGACTAATGTGAGTTTTTTCAATCACAGAAACAACAAAGGCAGAGACATCAAGACTATTAAGTCTCTGCGAGTGCTGAGAGTTCTCCGGCCTCTCAAGACCATCAAAAGGCTCCCAAAGCTGAAGGTACTAGTTTGACTCAGCCAAGGATTAGTTTGAGTGTTTTCCACTACACATTTAAAAACTTGAACAGTCACAATGACTAAAGCAAAAAGCATCTGCTTCATCATTCCCGCTCTCAGTGACAGTATTATTAAATCCAGCATTGACAAAAGTGCTTGAATTTTACATTATTGCATTGTCTTATGGACAGCTTGGTTAACCAGCTTATATTTGCGTTGACAAAAACACTGAATAAAAGGCTTGTTGATCTCAAATATACAGTCTAAATTATTGGCACCATCTGAGAAAATAGATCAAATATTAAATGAAATATTAAATATAATTGCATGCTTCTACATTTTCACTCAAACTATTTTCACAAAAATAGAACTTCTCAGATCTTTTCTAAATGATAGCTGTGTTTTTTCCCATATATTGAACAACTTGTGATTTCTCTAAATAATATTTTACATTTAAATCTATTTATTTGGCACACACTTTCATCCAAAGCAACTTTGAGCTATGCAGTTGAGGATTGATTGTCTCACTCACAACCACCTGTTGAGTAGCCCAAAGCCTTAACAGCTAAGTCCTTTGAATTTAAAATAAATCCGAACAAATAGTCATCTTTAAAAAAAAAAAAAAAGAATTACATTTTATTGCATTAAAATAAGGTTCAAGTTCAAAATATCAGTTATTGCATGTTATTTGTATTATACTATATATTCATTTTTATCAAGGGTGCCAATAATTCTGGATCTGCCTGGAAACATGTGATGTCAGGAAATAAAACAGTGTTATCATACAGTAAGGCGACTGTATAACCTGTCAGCAATAAATAGTTCCACTAGTCCCGTTCCAGCAGTTCCTACTGGTACAGAACCTAGAATGGCTTCCACCTGTTCCAACCCATACAACTTCTGGTCTGGAAAAAAAAACTATTCTAGTGCCAAGCTTTAGCACCTTGGCCTTGAGGTTCATTCTGCTGTGTATTTTTGGACTTTTATCTGAATTAAACAGCAGAAATGATTGAAATGTCATAGTTACATAGATACACGTTGTGTTCCAGTGAGTTTTAAGGGGTTTTTTTTGTGCACGCAGGCCGTGTTCGATTGTGTGGTGACGTCCCTGAAGAACGTCTTCAACATCCTCATCGTCTACAAGCTCTTCATGTTCATCTTTGCCGTCATCGCAGTTCAGCTGTTTAAAGGAAAGTTCTTCTACTGTACAGACGGCTCAATGGGCACACAGAGAGAATGCCAGTGAGTTCCACACACACACACACACACACACACACACACTGACATAATTATTAATGAATGTAAACCTAACCCTAACTTTAAGTTTTCCTCATGGCCACCAGCTGAATGTCCCCACAAGGTCAAAACTGTCAGACATTCCTATATAAAAACATGTCCACACACACACACACACACACACACATAAATATATACTTTCGTGTAAAGCTAATAGTATCACACCTTAGCATGTAAACATTGTAAGAAATCTTGCACAGAGTCAAACATTCTCCAAAATGCCTTTATTAGGTTTATTTGCAAACTCCTCCAAAAAGAGTTCTTAATGTTTATAGAAAAAGTAAATATCATTAAAACTATAACATAAGATTCATACCAAAGAGTGAAAATTCAACATATTCAAACAGTATTTAAATCCAGGAACGATAGGTCTGGCGGTCAAAAGATTCTCGCCCTACAGCTACCGCTTCTGGTCCATCTGCTCAGAAAGTAAGAGAGACCCCCGTGTGACAGACGCACTCATCCTACACACACTCACACACACACACACAGACACAGACACTTTTGCTCTCTCTCAACAGTCTACCCCGTCACCATAATGTATAGACACTTCTACCATCTGTATGAAATATAAATAAGCTTTGCATTTGCATAAAACTTTATCTAGCTTTTAGAGGCTGAGTTAGCCTTAGTAAGGAACGTATTATATAAGGAATAAAACAAAATGGTGTGGTGTGAATGCGGCCCAAGTTACTGTTACCACCTGTAAGTTAATTATTTTTCAAATAACAGCACATCCTGAACTGTTTTCTTCATCTTATACCACAGCAATTTGCCAATTGCAATTTTTTTATTAATTACAGAACAACCTGCCATAGTTTTTATTTATAGTTATCTATATTCTGTATACGTCTGACTGTTACAAAGTGCTTACACTGGAGACTCCTTCCAAAAATGTGAAATAAACATCTCTTCACAGAAAACATCACTATATCAATGACTATACATGTTTTCAGTTTGTTTATGAGGCACGTCAGCCTTTCAAGTTGTTACCATAGAAAGATATAAATGTTGTAGCCGGGACTACTGTTAAGCCGCTGTTACAGAAAATTAATCAACAGCTTCTGACCAATCAGAATGAAGAATTCAACAGCACTGTGGTATAGTGTAAATCAGTTCATGTCACGATAGTATATACGCCTCTTACACCATGAACATATATGCATATATGTACATATAGCACATGTATATGTACATTCATGCAAGACTTAATATTAGAATAAAATATCAAAAATAACATATTCAATAAACTGGAGTGTAACTGTTACGCCATTATGGCCCTGTGTGTGTTCAGAGGCTACTACATCGATTACGGGAGAGACAGGAAGGAGGTGAAGAAGCGGGAGTGGAAGAGACACGAGTTCCACTATGATAACGTGATGTGGGCGCTGCTCACGCTCTTCACCGTGTCCACAGGAGAAGGCTGGCCGCAGTACGTATACACTCACTCCACCCACCAGCTCTAGCTCGCGCTCATCTCCTATCTACAAAATCAGCTTTACAGCAGAAGAAAGCAACATTCTGGGCGTTCTGCCATCGTGGTCTCATCATCCTGAACCCTCAAGATGTTTGGAGTTGATTTTTTTTTCTTTTCGCAGATCCAGGGAATAAGATGAATAATCTGCTTTCACGATTAATAAAAAAAATAGTCAAATATTGTGGGTGACAGTTTACTTTGTCTTCATAAGGCGGTCATAACTCTTACATAAGCCTTCATGACAACTGGCATAAACATACACAAGCATTTAGAGATACTTATTCCAAGACTACACCAAGACACCGACTACAACTCAGTCAAGCGGCATATGCTTATACTGTATATTTGTAGCCTGTTGGAATAAGTCTATAAATGTTTGTGTAGATTTATGTCAGTTATCATGTGGGTGTTATGTAGCCTTATGCTACCTTTAGGTAAAGTGTTACCTCATTTTGGGCCTGCATTAGTGTTGTTCTAAATGTTACGTCAATATCTATTGATATACTGGAAAGTTATGTGTATTCAGAGTTGGGTTACGCACAGGTCGATTTTCTGGCTTCTTAAGATAAGCTATGTCTCTGATTAAGATATTGTCTCCTCCCATGCGGAAAAAAAAACTTTTTCATGGACTCTAAACAGATAATACCATTAATGAATGAATAGTGTCATATTTATGGACTAAATATTGGCCATAAATGGCATTTCATAATATTTTTGAGTGTATTTACAACCCAAGATGTAAATTACAGCGTGACTCATTATCACGTATAACTGAGACATGCTGCTGTTTCACTAAAACTCCACCCCACTTTTTCCAGAGTTACTGTATGTCTGAGGACTGAATACTGATTTGCATAATTTCAGTATTAAATCTTCACTAGACGTGTTTAGTACAAATCTGACTATGGCCATTCGTTAGGAGGCTTTCTTCAACAGCAGAGATATGAAGTGTATTTTCTTTTTAGTTAATTAGCACAAATTCGCTCCATTTTTTTGACTAATTAAAACTGTGTGTTCTGTTCAGGGCAATTAAAAATTATTTTTTCAACATGATGCTTTATTTTCTTACCTTTGTTTCTCTACTGAACATTCATTTATTTCTAAACACTATTTATATATTTAAATAGTTACAATTTTATTTATATATTTAAATAATGTAATACTTAAAATGTAATACTATTTACAAAGGTTGTGTTCAGCTTGTTTTGTAATTTTGCAATTATTATTGGAATGCTGGATATTGGAATTATTGGAATACAAACATTTAATATGACTGGGGTTTATAAATCATCTTAAAATGTTTTTTTAGTGACTTTTCTATTATCTCCGTCGCTTACTGTATTTACACTCACACCTGCACACACACTCACCCCCCCACACACACACACGCACCTACCACCAGAATCCTCGAGTATGGGAAGAGGTTTTTGGGGTTCCGTTTCCATCATAATGTTTTATATTGATTATCATTAAAATGAGGAAACAATAGATTTGAATATAATTTGAATATAAAAGTAACAGTTTTATTGCTATAAAATCTGACAATTTGCAACATAATGAACAGATCACAAGTGGAATTAACTGCAATAATTATATATGTGTTAGTGCATGCACAGTAAATTTAAGTCACATCGTGAACTGTGTACGAGGATGTTTGTGTGCTGCTTCAGGGTTCTCCAGCACTCAGTAGACGTGACCGAGGAAGATCACGGCCCGAGCCGAGGCAACCGCATGGAGATGTCCATCTTCTACGTCGTGTACTTTGTAGTCTTCCCCTTCTTCTTTGTCAACATCTTCGTTGCCCTCATCATCATCACATTCCAGGAGCAAGGGGACAAAATGATGGAGGAGTGTAACCTGGAGAAAAATGAGGTGAGCTTTCGTATCAAACCAGAGAGCCAGAAAGACAAAGGGTCGTTCAGACACTTCAACTCTAATCCTAACACTCGTCCTCTGATTAGTGAGTGTGCTGTATGACTAATTGTGTATATGACTAATATGTGCTAATTGTTCTCGATAGCTGCAGCAAGATCAGATCTCAGAGATTCCTGTTCTAAATGTATGAATGTAAAATAACAGTGTGCAGCCATGAGTGTAAAGATAAATGTGAACGAAAACCTTTTCAAGTGGGCTAAGTGGGCGGGGCTTAAAGCCTACTCCGAGTTGCTAAGTTTCAGATAATGCAATCGGACATGAAGACACATGAGTAGACAAAAATGCTGAAAGATTTTTGTTGAGTTTTGACATTTTTTTTATTACTACAGTGTAAGAAAAGACATGTTAATGATTGATCAAATTCATTATTTCTACCTGTAGTGTTCCTCTTTAAGTTGGATAAAAAAAATATAAAATCTTTGGACCCTTGAGCAAGAACCTTACCTCTCAACCACTCCATTTCATCATTTCAATTGTATTTTGTTGTAACTGAAATCGCTTTGAATAAAAACACGTCAAATGAACATATATCATGTAAAACGCACTAGCAAAGCAATATTGCACTAAAACGTTTGTGTTTGTTCTGCTTTTTCATCTCATTTCCTCCCTGACTGTTTCAGAGAGCCTGCATAGACTTTGCTATCAGTGCAAAGCCTTTTACACGTTACATGCCCCAAAACCGACAGACTCTTCAGTACCGACTGTGGCACTTTGTCGTCTCGCCGTCGTTTGAGTACACAGTCCTGGTCATGATCGCGCTCAACACTGTGGTCCTCATGATGAAGGTAACTACATTGCTATTCTGCAACATCGTCCTGTAAAAGCCACAGTATCGGGTAGTCTTTAGCAAATCAAACTGATTGCTAATAGGCGTAGCTTAGAAGTGGCATTGAACGGGACAAAAATTCATACAGTGTTCAAGAACTTTTTTTTTTTTTTAATAAGCTGTCTATATAGCCATCAGTGATTTAGCTGTATTTGTGCCACAACTGTGGTGAATTCAATTCACAAGTTACATCAATAATCACATGGGGAAAGTTTTGTGTATTCAGACTCATGTTACGCTGTGCTTAGGTACATTTTCTGAATAAAATGACCTGTGTGCAGTTCACACCTACTAGTATAGCAGATTTTTCTTGTGCTGTCTCAGCTCAGTTCAGGTATATAAAATGTCTAAAGCTTTTTTTTCTCCATGTTTCCTAATTCAGGGATCTTTTTGGGGAATTTTTGAATAGAAGTATTTTAGGAATTTGGGAATTATTTTTAGGAATTTTTCAAGTAAATAAAAAAAACAGTTGCCTTAAAGCCTGAAAAAACAGGGTATACAAAAAACTACTGTTACTTTACTTCTATATGTAGCAATTCCTTTTTTCCAAAGACCCAAATGAACATCTATAGCAGCCTTATATATATTGCAAATTTGACATCAACTCCTCACTCTATATTCAATGAGGCAACAGAGAGGGACAATAGTTCTGACCCCTTTGGTCTTATTTGGACACAGTATATCAGGAAGAGTGAACTTTATATAGCAGCACAGCTGTTTTTTTCCTGATATGGCAGTAGATAATACTCTGTAGCGACTCTGTACCTGTATTTGATGTGTGTTGCTGCAGTATCACTCGGCTCCGGCTGCCTATGACATGGTCCTGAAGCACCTGAACACGGCCTTCACTGTGCTCTTCTCCCTGGAGTGCATCCTCAAAATCATGGCCTTTGGCTTCATGGTGAGTTGATCAGAGACAGGGTTTAGGTCCAGATAGAAGTTTTGTAGCCAGGGAACCACTACAGTGTAAGCAAAATAAAAAATTACAGAATATTGTTACACATTACTAGAGGCGCTATGGATTTTATTACTAAACTCTTCCTTCATGGAACCTAAACCAATTATATTGCAATAAAATAAAATTGAGTATCATTTAAGAAGCTCTTTTTTCACCAAACAAGTTCACTTGCCTTATAGTAAAGCGTGCATTTCGAGTTTGACGGAGCACTTGTTTAATCTTTTCCCATTTAAGTGCTAATAAAGTGGGCAAAAGAAACATTTTGGCAGTGTATGTATATGAAAGTCATAGACTCATGTTTACTTTAGTCACGTTACACAATAACCTATATTCATTTATCTTTTATCACAGAATTATTTCCGAGACACTTGGAACATCTTTGACTTCATCACTGTCCTCGGCAGCATCACTGAGATCATTGTAGACTTGCAGGTAAAAAATCAAATCTTTTCTGATTAAAAACTTTATATTTGCTTACCTTTAAAGTGTCTTTCATTTCGTTTTATTATAACTAAAGCCTTGTCTGATCCAATCAAGTTGTTTCTCTGTTCTGTATTCATTAATATACCACTGCTGAATTCTAGATTCTGATTGGTCAGGAGATGTTGATTCATTTTTAATGACTATGTCATTCTGACCGCAAGGCAAATCACGGGTTTATATTAATGCGCTCCTTCTGATACATTATGGTTTCTATAGTAACAGTTCACACTGTTTTCGGACACTGAAGTTTTCTGTTTAGCATTTTTGTAAGGAGTCTCCAGTGTCAGCTCTTTGTAACAGTCAGAGGTAAAGCTTTCCAAAAGTCTTCATGACATTTTTTGAGAGAGAATAATGAAGTGATAACAGGAATGGACTTGCTTCTCAGACATTAAACATAACTATAAATGGATAAGAAGTCATTCTGGATTATTGATTATTTTCCTATAACCGCAAGTCGTATTTTATTCCTTACATAGACCAACAAAATCTGTATTAAAGAGAATTATCTATGAACAATAATGGATTTACGGTGAACAATAATCTAATTACTTTTATCTTACATCTTTTTGTGGTGTTGTTAAAGCTAATTCTGACTCTAGATTCAAGCTCTCATTAAAAATGTACTGTCAAGATTAGCAAAAATAATTAGCAATATCAAAAATGCCTTATAATGATGCTTTTTGCGTTTGAGAGTTAGTGACCAAGTCACCCAACAGTATAGCAGTTCTACAATAAATTCCCTCTTCTTTCTCTTGCAGTCTGTCAACACTTTTAATATGAGTTTTCTGAAGCTGTTTCGTGCAGCCAGGCTCATTAAGCTCCTGAGGCAGGGCTACACCATCCGAATCCTCCTCTGGACCTTCGTCCAATCCTTTAAAGTAAGAGCCATGTTCTGCTAAGATCCTAATGTTAAAATCCTGACACAAATCTAAATTGTGGATATGAATAATTATTTTAAATAGGTTAATGAGTGCATGTGTAGATATGAATTAGTACAAATTAAGGGAAATAAGAGATTGAACTCTTCTGATTTCAGGCGCTGCCGTACGTGTGTCTGCTCATTGCTATGCTCTTCTTCATCTACGCCATCATTGGCATGCAGGTTAGCCATACGTTGTGCACCATACACTGTACAATAATAGGTTCAGGTTCAGATTAAAGATTAAAAAGAAGCATATAATCAAGCATGATATGACCATTCAGTGTCAAATGCCCTGTATGTTCATTTCTGCACCAAAGTAATTTAACCACGCCCACTTCCACCACTAAGCTAGTTTAACTATGATTGATAAACAATAAATAATTTTTACTCTTTTTAAAAATATATTCAGTGTAACCCACTTCATGTATAAATTTTGTGCTTTTTATGACTTAATGATTAGACTTTATCAGGTTAATGAAATAAGCCTAACTCCTCCTCTTTTCTGCAAACACAATCAGGCTTGCAAGTCACATGATAGCACGGTACGGTAACGCCGGTATTTTCAGAAAAACGGGAAGTCTCTGATGTCTCTGTAGCATGAAGAACACTCCTCTCCCACATTACTTATTCTTTAGGAGTATTCTTGGAGTGTCAAGTCCTTGTTAAGAGTTTATTTGAAAGGTTCCTACTTTGTGCCATCATAAGTTTTGCGTAAATCATTTATAAGCCAATGCTGGAGGATTCATGGAAGTCATAAGATGACATTATGTTGGTTGGAGTAGATCCTTTAGTATTGTTGGTGTATTTTTAGTTTTTTAATCCTTATTTTGAAAGTTACACACTCCAGAATCCTCGAGACGACTTTCCCTATTCCTTTAACTGACACATGGGCTTCTTAAATAAACGAAGCTGTATTGAAGTGATGCTGCAAAATCATTTGGATTGAAGTGAATCAACACACATCTAATTTTATGCTTCTATATGAAACAAATACAGTAAATACATGTTCCTAAAAACATACGATTTCCAGCTAGGCAGAAGATCTCACAGAAGATCTGAAAACATGAATGTGCTGTTAGTAAGGACAAAATAATAAGATAAGGATGAATAATTATAGATAGAACAGTCTCAAACTAATTAAAAATTGAGAGTTCCTCTCTCCTCACTCTTTTAACCTTTCATTACATGAAATGTCACCTCACAAGTTCTGACATAAGCCTTACATTAATCCTTGATCATTACTTTATTAAAGATTCACAGCAATGCTAATGAATGTTTTATGAAGGCCCATTGCAGGTATCCTTCACATGAAGTGCTACCAAAATCTTTTTGGTTTTGGATTCAGTGTGTATGAGCTGTGTATTACACCTCGTCCTGTGTGTCGCTGTAGGTGTTTGGAAACATTAAGCTGAATGATGAGAGCCATATAAACCAGCACAACAACTTCAAGACGTTTTTCGGCGCTTTAATGCTGCTGTTCAGGTGAGTTTGTGGATCAGCGTTAGCCTAAATAGTAGTGTATAAAACTTCTGATTATCTGGGCAAAAAAAGCAAAGATGTTTTTTTTTAATTTGAATATTAATTTCATTTATTTTTTATTTTTGTAAAGTAAGACTTAAGTAGCCATAAGGCTGTGGAAGGTGATATATTTATTATTATTATTATTATTATTATTATTATTATTATTATTATTGTTGTTGTTGTTGTTGTTAATAATAATAATAATAATAATAATAACAACAAAAACAACAATAATAATAATAATAATAATAATAATAATAATAATAATAATATTAAAATATAATTTTGCAAAGGTTATTAATGAATAAAGAAGAAAAGCAAATGGACAGAGAATTTCAAGCACTTGGAGTTTTACTGAAATTTTATTTTTAATTCTTTTGTATGATTATGGAGTTTTATAATTCTCTCAATTTAATCCACGAATTAGCAAATGGGGGGAAGTGTGCAAATGTCTAACGTTTCTTTCCTCATATTTCCTAATTCAGCAGTGAAATCTATAGAATTTTTAATACACTTATTTTATATTACGTAATATTACGAAGGGTTCTTTTTCATTTTTTTCCATTTAATTAGGAAGCATGGGGGAAAAAAACAAAACACTGGACATTTTATACGCTTGATATTGTAGAAGGGAAGTGAGAAAGAACATTTTAACCATTTTTAGACCTGGTCCTTATTGAGTGAGAAGTCCTTTACAACCAGTTAGATTGCATGTAATTGTAAGTTCATGGTCACATCTTCAGAGGTATACACGTGTATGTTGTTTGCAGGAGTGCAACAGGAGAGTCATGGCAGGAGATCATGCTGTCGTGTTTAGCTGGTCAGGAGTGTGAGCCCGACCCTTCCATCGCTCCACCCTTCATCTCTCCAGATCACGAAGGCGGCTGTGGCACTGACTTCGCCTACTTCTACTTTGTCTCCTTCATCTTCTTCAGTTCTTTCCTGGTAAGACTGGACTTTTTATGTAATATACAGTATTTATGTTTATTGTTCAATAATAATATTGATAAATCTCCTCTGCATTTTGTCTGATTATAGAAGCATGGATAGAACAGATAATAATAATGTAACCATCATATACATATATGAAAGCATATCTTCTCCTTCCCTTGCCTTTGTCGTGCTACTTCATTACTTCTTTGTGTAAGAGTCATAGCAACAATCTGTTATTTTTGCACCATAACCATGACTCATGAGAAATAGACTCATGTTAAATAACCTGGTGTGCATCGTTCATCAACATATGTCCAGCTAACGCCGTGACAATGATGATAATGTTTTTAAAAACAAGCCAGACTGTAGAGAAAAGACAAGAAGAAATCAACTTTCATAAAGTTGCTATAGACACTCAAATGTATAATATATTAAAGGCAACTTCACCTTTATAAAAACGTGTTTTTTATCATGAACCTTTTTTTGGAAGATTTTATTCGACTGCCCAGACTGGTCAACGTGTAAAAAATTGTTCTTGTAGTGATTTTCAATGAAAAATTTGAGTATTGAATATACTAGCTATAATATAGCTATAATTTGAGTACCAAATATACTAGCTAATATTATGCTATAATATTAAGCAAGTGTTACTGATTTATAAACTATAAAAGCCACTCAGGTTCCAGTATGCAAATACTGGAAATGCAAATACACAACAATAAAGAGCTTAACCATTTTTTATTGCTTAAAAACCTTTTATTTTAGTTATGTCATGACCAAGTTAATCATAAGTTAAGGATACAAATAGAAACAAAACGATCCTAGACGTTTAATACAGTTATGGGTTTAATGTTATTCCACAATGACAATTTACATTAACAAAGTCTTTTCCTTTCCTCAGATGCTAAATCTTTTTGTAGCTGTGATCATGGATAATTTTGAGTATCTGACACGGGATTCCTCCATCTTGGGACCACACCATCTGGACGAGTTTGTTCGGATCTGGGGGGAGTACGACCGGGCAGCATGGTGAGTCATAAAAAGTGAATAAAAATTAGATGCACACTCATTTGGATTAAGGGAAGAGAGGGATCTTAACTACTGTGTGACTGAGGAGTATAATTAGGAGTAATTTGGCAACTGGGGTCGGACATATGCTAGTTGACTTGGGGGGGAAATGATCTCCCAGGTAGAAACAGCTTTCAGATATATCCACGTTTGATTTGACAATGGTCCAAACACACAGGAAGCACTACAAAACCAAGCTGACAGCTCAGCAAAATTGAACCGTGTTGTTATAAAACACTAGCATCAAGCAGGAGCAATTCTAAATAATTTTTACACCAATAATCTAAAGAATCCCCAGTTTGTAGAACATTTATCCAGCTAAAATGGCTGCTGAGGGGAAAAGCTTAGCTGTAATTAGCTGTATTAGCTCACTAAATAAGCAGGGCCATGGGCTAATTACCAACTTCGGACACTTTTTTCTTATTTCAGATTAAATTTTCCCTCATTTTTTCTCTTCACAATTGCCTACAAGTTCCAAGGAAGCCTGGAAGTTCCTGAAATAAGCCTGCTTACACATATTAATTCTGTTTACATCAGCTGGCTAATGCAGAATTCAAATTTGCTAGCATACAGTACATACTAGCCTTCACATGGCTAGCAGTGAAATGCATCTATCTAGGCATTTTTTTAAAATATACAACTAGAATTTAAATCACAATTCATCCCTTTCTTAAAAAAATGACCAAATATTCTGCCCTGTTTTATCTTTTTCTCCCTTTTGCTCTTTTATGCTTTCATGTTCAATATATGCTAATTGCTTTAAAAGGGAGAAGTAGGGAAAGGAAAACAGTGAACCCAAGTGTTGTCCACTCATAAAACTACTGCTTGTCAGACATATTCAGTACATATTTATGGAATTTTATTTATTTCAGTTATTTCCACACCATAACAGATGCAAGAGCTATATAAAAACTAGCATACATTAGCTGCGCAGGTGCATGTCACATAATTCTGAAATCTAGCTTTAGTTATAGGTTTTTATAACCTATTTACACCCACAAGGTCACCCAGCCAAAAATGATATCTTCCCAAGTGAAAACATAAATATAGGCAAATTTATCTAATATTTCTCATTATGACACCTTCATTCATTCATCTCACGTAAGCACTTTATCCTGGTCACCTGCTCATTCATGTAATTATCTAATCAGCCAATCACGACGCAGCAGCGCAGTGTTTAAAATCATGCAGATACGAGTCAAGAGTTTCATTAAATGTTCAAATCAAACATCAGAATGGGGGAAAAAATGGTTCTGACTGTGACATGGTTGTTGCTGCCAGATGGGCTGAAACTGCTGATCTCCTGGGAATTCCACACACAACAGTCTCTAGAGCTTACACAGAATGGTGCGGGGGGAAAAAAAATAAAAATAAATTTAAAAAAAACTAACATTCAGTGAGTGGCAGTTCTGCAGGCAGAAACGCCTTGTTGATGTGAGAGATCAGAAGGGAATGGCCAGTCTGGTTCGAGCTGACAGGAAGGCTACGGTAAGCTCAAATAATCACTCTTTACAACCGTGGTGAGCAGAAAAGCATCTCAGAACACAAAACATGTCAAACCGTGAGTTGGATGGGTTACAACAGCAGAAGACCACATCAGGTTTCACTCCTGTGGCAAGGCAACGTTTTTCCGAGCTTCAACTGTCCAGATTTGGTGTGTGGAAATCCAAGGGAATTATCAGTCTCTGAAATACTCAAACCAGCCCATTTGGCACCAACAACCATGCCATGGTGAAGTCACATTTTTTCCCCATTCTGATGTTTGAAGTGAACATTAACTGAAGCTCTTGACCTGTATCTGCATGATTTAACGCATCTTCACTTTCTATGGTATCAATGCTAAGGTTCCCAGCCCTGGTCCTTGCATATATAATATTATATTGGTTTCCTTGCTTTAAAACCTGGCCCAATTAATCAGCTAATAATCCCCTTACTATATCAGTGTGGGTGTTTTAAGCAAGGTTGGGATCCACAGCACTATGCTGGAGTGTTGTGTCAGCTGGCACATTTTTTTTTATGCTTAATACTTTTTTTGGGGAAGGTTAAGCCAAGGCAGGGGGGGGTCCTCTTAAAAATGTCAATATGTCAGGGACTGCAGCACCAGTTGTCATATTAAACTTCTACTTTAAATTTGCCTGTTATTTTTAAATACACTTTTAACCTGTTCTCCCACTGGGCGAGTTCACACGCTCTGCAGTTGTGGGGAAATCCTTTGAAAAAGTCATGAACACTTAACGAGAACAGCATGAAAAGGAATTGATAAGCTCCTAAATGGGATTTTACCAGCAGTGGCACAGTTGGAACCCCAATTTTGCAGCTTTTTAAAATCTCCTGCTGCCATGGTTATACAAACTGTGAAGGACAAAAAGAAATATTATAAGGAATATACAGTATTATAAGAAAGAAATGTAGGGTTTTAGTACAAAATTACAAAATAATAACTAAAAACGTGGTTTTAATAAGATACCATTAACTTAATCACCTTACCATGTCAATCAACCATGCTTGAAAGGATTAACAGTCTATATTATTGTAACGTTTTAATGTCAGCACCTCTCTCGTGTTTTTTTTAGTGGTCGTATTCATTACACTGCCATGTACGAGATGCTGACCCACATGTCGCCTCCTCTCGGCCTGGGGAAGAAGTGTCCCGCTAAAGTAGCTTACAAGGTGGGAGAAAAGATACGATGTTTGTACAATGTTTCTACATCATGGTGTTTCGTCTGACCGACGCTGTGAAGCTCTGATCTTGTGCTCGGGCAGTTGTTTGTTTGGAAAGCAGCTAAACTGTTACCTGTTTATAATACAGTTTTGTTATGGGTGAACACACAGAGGCTGGTACTGATGAACATGCCTGTGGATGAGGACATGACCGTCCACTTTACTTCCACACTGATGTCCCTGATCCGCACCGCCCTGGATATCAAAATCGCCCGAGGTAAAAGAGAGAGAGAGAGAGAGAGTGACAGATAGTGGCATGTTTAACAAATATGCTCCGTGTGGTTTCACCTTTTTCATGTGCTGGTGTATCTCATTAGCTATATATCAGCTCTGCTTGTGGAATAGTAGGAAAACAATATGTTATATACATATATACATAGTTTTAAAAATATGTATATAAGATTAATAACCTATATATGGATAAAAGAAGAAAACATGTAGCACTTTCATGCAGTTCCACAGCACTATTTAATATTAATACAATATAGTATACATTTCTTTTCTTTACAGGGAGTTGTGTAGACAGCAAAATAGGAAAATATAATAACAAAATATAGAGCTTTAAAAATAAAACTTTTTTTGATGGTGTATAATTTTTAAATTGTGTATTTTGTATATGTTTCCTAAGTGGTATAGCTGAATGTAGGGGGAAAAAATACATTATCCATTATACTGAATCACTTTTCAGCTAATTTTCTGTTAAAATTATAAAATTCAAATTGTAAAATATATTCTAAAATTAAAAAATTAAACTAATATTCTGTTTAAAAATTAGTTTTCATTAATAAAAAATATTTGTTTGTTTATTTGTTTGTTTGTTTGTTCATTGTTGGTTTACTTACTTATGTACAGCGTTTATTTATTTTAATAAGTTAATTAATATCTATTTACAGTACATGTTTTTGTACAGATGTATTTATTTATTTGTTTATTGATTTATACTTTATTTATTTGTTTGTGTCACCTACTTATTTGCAGTGTTTATTTGTTTTTTTAACATTCAATTATCATATATTTATTTACAGTACATGTTTACATACAGATGTGTTTGTTTGTTTGTTTATTTATTTATACTTTGTGTCACTTACATACAGTGTTCGTTTTTATTTATTTAACATTCAATTAGTTAGAGTATATCTATTTACAGTACATACACATGTATGTTAAGTTACACATATGTTTACTTATTTGTATACTTTTTTATTTATTGTTTGATGTTTTGTCTATATATTTATTTCATTTCATTTTTATGTACATGTAGTTATCTTATTATATCTTATTATATGTACAGGATTTGCAGTACACTAGTTAGTTAGTTAGTTAGTTAGTTAGTTATGTACGTTATTGAGTTTAAAAAGCTTTTCATGTTAAACTCATATAAACAGTATATATGTGTGTGTATGTGGAGGAGGAAGCGTAAAGGACAGAACGTGTTGTCTGTTTGTTTATAAAATAGCAAACCTGTGTACTTTCAGGAGGAGAAGACCGGGTGCAGCTGGACACTGAACTGCAGAAGGAGATCAGTGTGATTTGGCCTCATCTCTCCCAGAAGACCTTGGACCTGCTGGTGCCGATCAATAAAGGTGATGCCCAGGTGCCCGTCGCTTAGGCTGATAATCACTGCGTGTCCTACTGAATCCACGTTTTAACAGATTTCTGCCACTCACTGAGTCAGATTACCTGAAAACACAGTGTCTCAGTACAGGATTGTTTAACAGCTCTCCGTGTGTCTGAGCGGATGATTAATGATATCCATCATCCCAGCTTTTCTCAGCACTGAAATCTGGGTTTAGTGTCTACTGTACAACTGATGATTTTTAATTTATTGAATTTATTTATATAGGAACTGCTTGGATCTGGAGAAATCCGGATCAGTGTCATTTGAAAGAGGGACTATTACTCAGAATGAGAAATCCTCCTCCAGTTAACACTGAATTGTGGGATTACCAAAGGAAGAGTGTAAATATGGAGTGAGATTAATGGAGTAAATATGCAGAGCGACAGCGAGGACTGGTGTTAGATGTCTTGACTGAATCCATGAATTAAGACGATAGTAAATCCTACTGTGTCATTACTGACAGCCATGTCGTGTTTATAATGTCAGCCATGTACATTAATCATTTTCTCTCTTGTATCATGAGATATATAGATACATAGAGCACCAATGTGATGCTGCTGAGCTTTATTTCTGTTTGTGCAGAAGCAGATGTTAGACTTGAATTCAAACAACGTGTGCTTGTGTGTGTGTGTGTGTGTGTGTGTGTGTTTATGTTTCCCCACAGACACAGACATGACAGTGGGTAAAATCTACGCCTCCATGATGATCATGGATTACTTTAAACAGAGCAAAGCAAAGAAGTTGAGGCGGCAGGCTGAGGAGCAGGTACGTGTAGGGATTATAATTACATGCTTAATTTTTGAATATAGATTCCATATCGCCTTGTGTATCAGCTCAAACCACATGGCAAGAGAATAATACTTTTTAAAATAAGATATAAACTAATGTAACGTAAGGTACATTAAGTGAGCCATAGACATCGATTATTGGAATATTCTGGCCTGATTGGTCCATCTTGATTTGTCCACTAAATGTATGTATTTTTCCGGTGCTTATTAAGTTATACGGTAGTTGCATCCTTGGAAATATGTATTAAAAATTGAAATCTAGACGTCCCAGAATATCCAGCAAATGAGTCTTTTAATGTCTTTGTCCTCACTGTGTTTTAATGGCTTGTCTGAATGGGTGGTGTAATTTTAAAATCAGACCTGTCACAGCTCATTTTTTATACCAGAAGGCCTTCAGTTTTTTCCTCATACAGTCTTGTAATTTAAGCATGTTATTATTTTATTAATATTTTATGACACTTCTGCCCATGCTTTGCAAAGCTTAAAAGTTGTATAGAAAGACCATGTGGAGTGATCATTCACCTCTCTCTCTCTCTCTCTCTCTTTCTGTCTGTAATGCACAGTCGAGCAGTCCTGCCCTTCCTCTCATATCTCACAGCGCAGGCTCGGCTCTGTAAGTATCCTCGCCATTTATCCAGACCTGAAATGTTTCAATCATGACTGTTTCCTTCACTGGGATAATTCTCCTTTGCTGATCAAATGCAGTGGTTTAAATTTGAGGGTTCTGTGCTGTTCTGTTTTGTTCTGTTTTGTTTGGTTTTGTTCTGTTCAGTTTTGTTTGGTTTTATTCTATGTGAATTTGTTTGGTTTTGTTTTTGCGCTGTTCTCTTCTGTGCTGTTCTGTTCACTTTTGTTTGGTTTTGTTCTTTTCTTTTCTGTGCTATTCTGTGCTATTTGGTTTTGTTTGGTTTTATTATATCCTATTTTTTTCTGCATTGTTCAAAACTGTTCTGTTTGGTTTTGTTTTGTGCTGTTCTCTTCTATGCTGCTCTGTTCCACACTGTTCCAGTCTGTTAGGTTCAGTGCTTTTCTGTTTTGTTTGGTTTTGTTCTGTTCTTTGCTGTTCTTGGCTGTTCAGTTTTGTTTGGTTTTGTTCTGTTCAGGTTTGTTTGGTTTTGTTCTGTTCTGCTCAGTTTTGTTTGTTGTTTTGTTCTGTTCAGTTTTGTTTGGTTTTGTTTTGTTCTGTTCAGTTTTGTTTGGTTCTGTTCTGTTCAGTTTTATATGGTTTTGTTTGGTTTTGTTTTGTTCTGTTTGGTTTTGTTTTGTTTGGTTTTGTTCTGTTCTGTACTGTTCTATTTGGTGCTGTTCAACACTGATCTGTGCTGATTGGTTTAATTTTATTCTGTTCTGTTTGATTTTGTATTTTTTTCTGTTCTGCTCGGTTTTGTTTGGTCTTGTTCTCTTCTCGATGTTCTGTTTTATGTTCTGTTCTTTTCTGCACTGTACTGTGCCACTCTGTTCAGTGTTGATTGCTTTTTTTCTGTTCTTTGCTGCTCTGGCCATTCAGTTTGGTTTGGGTTTGTTCTGTTCTGTGCTGTTCTGTTCTTCTTTTGTTTTGTTTTGTTTATATTTAAGCTATAGTGCTTTTATGAATTTGAGCCCTGCACGATGGTTGTTCAATGTTAAGGCAAAACTTGCTGCCAGACAATTCTGATATAGACTAAAATTATATGTGTTATGTACATAATGTATGAAGTGCTAAGCTTAAGCTAGGTTGTAAGTGCTAATTGAGCTTTCATTTTAGCACAAAACACAATGGCTATTAGCATGCTTCAAACCACACATAACCACCTACTCCTCAGAGCTGAGCACCACGAGGTCCAGAGAGCTGGCACGAGCGTTGGCTCTCTAGGGTGCAGAGGAGTGGAGTGTGAGCACACATCACGAACCCAAAAAAAAAAAAAACACGTCACATGTTTTGGTAACGCAGCAGCAGTTTTAAAAGTGTGCCTACATTATCCTAACAAATTCATTTCCCATGTTAATCTGAAGTCTGTTTTGTCTATAATGAATATTTAAGTCTTAATTATCCCACATTTCCTGTAATTAACATCCTGCTTGTTCCTTTGTAGGACCAGTGGTGGTTTCGTGGCCCTGAGTCCCATCTCACCCCAAGAGCTCTTAATGCAGCCGGCGTCACATCAAGGGGAAGACAGTGAGGACTATCAAGTGTCCATGGTGAGTTTGTCTCATCAGGTTTATATTTTAAACCTAAAAAAGAAGAAAAGTTTAAGAGCTCATGTAACATGGTAACATGTAATTAATTATTGGGCTAATCTGACTTAAAAGATGTTGATCTATTTTATCTGGGTATTAAATATTCACTTTTTTGGTCCATATTGCATTTACATTTATAGCATTCGAACCAGAGCAACATACAGAAGTGCTTTTAGTTCCAGGATATCCACAGTAAAGTCAACAGATGGGTGTATTTATCTAGTAAGCTGAATATTTCAATTCAGCAGCAGTGAGGCGTATCTCAAACGCTATTGGCTGGTGTGTAAATCAGTCAAGCACTTCAAACCACCGTCACTCTGATTTCCTGTTTCACAAGAAAATACAGAATCGGAGCACGGCTCTCAAGCCATTTCATGGAGACGTTAAACATATATGTGTATCTCAAGATACTTTCTGTGTATGTGATGTGGGAAGAGATGACCATTCCCACTGTTCCTTTAAGTACTCGGTCTATTTAAATACACAAAACACTTCATCCATCAGACAGTTTCTTCTGTGAAAAGGAACCCAAGTAAAGAAATAAAGTAACAAATGAATCAGTGCAAAAATAGAAGGAAGAAGGCTGATGTTGTAGATCATGTCGTGTGGTGTTGAACAGGCAGATGAGCAGGAGATAGATGGATTGTGGGAAGAGGAACAGCCACCTGAGCGTCTGTACCGACCAAGACACAAGAGTTACAAAGCTGCGGGTGGGTTAACTCACATTTTCAGCTTTTCATTAGCATGCAAAATCCATGCATTATCCCTGGATTAGATCACGTCTAACTTGATCTGATTAATGCTTCTCAGTGTCCCATTCAGAGCATCAGGCAGAACGAGAGCGAGGGCGATCTAAGGAACAGCGCCACCTGCTGTCCCCAAACACGTCCCGCTTCAACTCAAACGAGAGGAGTTCGAAGTCCTGCTCTCGTTCTCCCAGTGAGGAAAGACGACATGGACACACTCGGCAGGTAAAGATGTGCAAATAAACAATACGACGGTGCCTAGATGTACAGAATCCTGCAGTTTACAATAATAATAATGACAATAATGAGTAAAGTTTATTTTTATTTTTCCTTTTTTAAATTGTTTTTGGTGGGGTTTTTTTTGTATTTATTTGGTTTTTGTTGTAATTATAAAGCAACCTTTGTTGTGAGAAATACACTATATAAATTAAACTTATTATTATTATTATTATTATTATTATTATTATTATTATTATTAAAAGAGCACCATTCATATTTTACAATACTCCTGATGAAGGACTTTTTAGCAAAACATACTCATTTGTTCTTGTTATCTGCAACATTAAACATAACTACGTATAAATGTATGAAGTGTCATTGTTTAATTAATAAAATTGTTGGAAAATTGTTGCAGTAAAGGACAAATAAAACACTTGGGGATATGCTGTTATAGGAAAATAATCAACTTTAGGGTGGTAACAGTGACTCCACTTCATCACACCATCTTGTAGTTAATTATTTTCCTATAACAGCACAACCCAAAGTGTGTTGTTCCTTACATAACGTAGAATTTATGATAGATAGCATTAATTGTTATTAGCATCCCCTTTAAATGTACATCTTGTGATATTACTTTTAATTTAAAATCATTTCATTCCTATCATAGCTTTTTGGCTAGATTTTGGCACAACATATCAGGATCTACACATTCCTTTAGGAGTTACCTTTTAAGAAATGGAGCAGCTGTGTTGTGGATTGGAGTAGAGCTCTTTTCTGGGCCAGAAAAAAAAAATATAAACAAAAGCCTGACACTAACTGGTGCCTTGGTATGGTAATATTGCACATCACAATTTTTTTAAGGTATCTTTGAAATTAAAAGTCTATTATGGGTGTAGGAAGACTTTTAAAAATTACAATCTGCACCTTTAAAAAGTAAAAAGAAAGCAAACAGGATATTTTAATATTCCTAAAAATTGGTTTCAGTATTAAAACAATATACTATTGAATAAAAAAGACAGAATAAAGAGTTTGTTTTTAATAACTGATAAAACCAAAACACTTAATAGAGGTAAATGGTTTTTTGGATTAATTTGTAATACTTTGCCCTGTGTGTGTGTGTGTGTGTTTTTAGGGAAACAGCTCAGACAGCCCCGTTCCCTCCACCTCAGAGTCGAGCACACCGAGCGCCAGGCGTCGCCTCTCGCAGACACCAACTCACTCGCACCCACACGTCTCCTACTCACCGTTAGTGTGCCACACTCAGCCTTCCTCCCAGGCTGAAGATGAGGAGGAGGAGGAGCGAGGAGGCGCTCCCATTCTGGGCTGCTGCAGCAATGCCTTATGGGACGAAAACGCAGAAGAGGAGGAAATACAAGTGGGCGAGGGAGAGGACGAGACAGGGCACATTGAAGGGGACGAGTATCTGGGCTCGGGCGCCCGTCGGTTCCCTTCTGAACCCTACCTCGCCCTGCAGGAGGAGGAGCAAAGCCCCGATTCCTCAGCCATGGAGACTCTGACGTTTGAGGCTGCTGTGGCCACCAGCCTGGGCCGCGCCAACACCATCACGGCCTCCATGCGCACGCGCGCACGCCTCGGCTGGCACGTCCCCAACGGGCACTTCCGCAAACGCCTGGCACAGAGCGTCTCCATCTCCGCGGGCGAGCCTCTCAGTGACACGGAGGATGACAAATACTAAGCACTGACCAGAAGAACTCTGGAAAAGGACGCTGATCCCTGCGACAGCAGCATCTGAGCTGCGTTGTTGAATATACTGTACGTACAAGTCAAATGTGATCATTAAAATGGAGGAGTGCTAAGATTTTCACCTTTTTTAACATATAAGCAGCTGTCTTGTCTTGTTTCTAACAAAACACTCTGAGAGTTCAAGGGAGAAAAAAAAAAACCACTGTACATTTGAAAACCAGACTAAAGAGCTTCATCGTCTGTGGGAGATAATGAACTCAGACTATCGCTGTTTTACACTCTGAAATGCTGATCAATTACACTTTCTTTCGCACGGTAAATGGTTTCCAAACAAATTAGGCTACGTGTTGCAGAATGAATGTAAGGAAATGCAATTCAGTTCCATGAATTCAGTTCTACTGGCTCATTCATTTTAACCAATGTTTACTTTATCGATGACACACCGATGCACAAATCGCGTGCAACACCTTGCAATGACATATTTTTGTGAGCTCAGAATTAAAGCCTAAATGCATCTACTGTGTTGGATTCATTCCGATTTCTAAACATTTGTACAATCTGAGAAAATAAAAGAAAGTAACTCGACATTGGATGAAATGTGGTGTTTGTTGTGGAGGTGTGTGTGCACCATGTACAAGATAAGATGCTTGCGTTCATGCTTTTAAATAGAGTAAAACAAGGGCCTCTGCCTCAGGCCCTGCTTTTCAGGTTCACATAATAATATTCCTAATTAAAATTTCATAGGATATTCTACAACTGGCACGAAGATCAGCACATCATGACAGATTAACGTGGACCTGTCACTATGTGTAGACGGCTACATAGCAAGGGCACATGAACACAGGTAGTTTATCCATGGGGCACCATAATATATCAATATATATTGTTCATCTACATAAAGTCCTCATTCACAACTCCATGCATTTTAAATTCTGTTGAGATATTAATTAACTCTTTTGAATGACCAGCAAATTGTAGCGTGCAGTGTGTGCACCACCCCATTTAGCACCACAGGGTTATTATCACACCTACTGGTCAAAAATGGGAACTACAACAAGCACTAATAAAGGCCTACTCTTCAGACACCAACATCTTGTTACAGCAAATAATCCAAATTACATTTAACACATTTCTGCAAACAAATGGTAAAGTGTAAGTGCAGACAGTGTGTCTATGATTCACAGAATCATTTCGTATTGTAAAATATACTGCACAATTGGGAAAGGAAAAGAGGAATTACAGTGGATAATGTCCATACATCAGAAATGTCCTGCTTCACCAAAATGTATGCTCTATCTATTATTTTTTCTTCATGGTCACAACCTTTAATTATTCAATGATCTATTAGAGAACCATTGAAAAACCAATTTTTCGATGAGTGTATTTTTATGCTTTTATATTTATAATAATATTTTGGATATTAGCTTTTATAAATACGTATAGTGGCACCGCTGACAGTATTGGAACGGCAAGGCCAGTTCTTTACTTTTGTCAGAATTTCAGCTTTCATTTCCTGATATTTACATCTAGACATGTTAAAGAACTTAGAACATGGTACCTTTTGTTCGAACCAACCCATTTTAGGATAAACCCCAGGATAAACCAACATGAAGACCAGAGAGCTATCTGTGGGAGAAAAGCAAGTCATTTTGAAGCTGAGAAAAGAGGGAAAATCAATCAGAGCCATTGCACAAGCATTGGGCATAGCCAATACTACAATTAGAAATGTCCTGAAAAGGAAAGAAACCACTGGTGAACTAACAAACAGACATGGAACAAGTCGGCCAAGGAAAACAACACCAGTTGATGACAGCAACATTGTGAGAGCTGTGAAGAAAAACCCCAAAACAACAGTCATCACCATCACCAACAACCTTCACAGGGCAGGGATGGAGGTATCACAATCCACCATTTGAAGAAGACAAGAGCAGAAATATAGAGGCCATACCTCAAGATGCAAACCACTCATCAGCAGTAAGAATCAGAAGGTCACACTGGAATTTGCAGAGAAATACGGAGATGAGCCACAAAAGTTCTGGAACCAAGATTAACTGCTACCAAAGTGAAGGAAAGCCCAAAGTGTGGAGAGAGAAAGGCTCTACTGATGATCCAAAACATACAAGCTCATTGGTCAAGCATGGTGGAGGTAGTGTCATGGCTTGGGCTTGCATGGCTGCTTCTGTCACCTTATCACTTTCAACAGGACTGTGTACTGGTCGGCGTCGTAGTTATGTACTGTCTGTTCTGTCTTGCGCTGTCTGCACATGTTTGCACTTGTGCACTTTACGTTTAATTTATGTAATTTATGTAGTCCCCGTAGTTCTGTGTTGTTCTGTGTTGTCTTATGTGGCACCTTGGTCCTGGAGAAACGTTGTTTCGTTTCACTGTGTACTTGTATATGGCTGAAATGACAATAAACTCCACTTGACTTGACTTGACTTCTGGAACGGGCTCACTAATCTTTATTGATTATGGAACTCATGATGGTAGCAGCAGAATGAATTCAGATGTCTACAGAAACATTCTGTCTGCCAATTTAAGTTCTCAGTTGTTTAACACATTAGATGTAAATATCAGGAAATTAAAGCTGAAATTCGGATCTATCGTCTCATTTTAACAATAACACTGTTAATACAGGCTAACAGTAAGTTAGCTAATTTCACAAAATTAGACTAAAAACATGTCTGGTTTACGTTTACAAAGACGGTTCATCACTCAGAAGGCATGATATGAAATACTCTCTTTTATAACCAGACCGTAAAAATGCAAAAAGTTTTCTACCTCATTATGCCTGGAGACTTTGGCTAAGCTGTAGGCTTTTTTGTTTTATTCAATTTACAGAGTGTGGCTGCTCAGCTTAGCTAATGGTAGATATTTAGCTGGTGTTAACCGTGGCTTCAGAGCTGCTAATTCAGTGTGTAGGCTAATTTCATGTTAGTGATATAGTTTGCAAAATAATATATATATATATATATATATATATATATATATATATATATACATATATATATATATATATATATATATATATATATATATATATATAAATTGAAATGCATGCTGTAGGTGTTTTGTGTTTCAGAGAGTCAAACTTTTCATTGTCCAATGTTTGTGAGTATTCTTCACTTCTTTTAACGCACAAATGTTGTCTTTAGGAGAGTACTAGTACATTTATATCTGTATTCATAACACCACTGTGTTGAATTCTCAAATCTGATTGGTCAGGAGGAGTTTGGATAATTTTCTATTACAGCCGGGCTCTGACGGTAGTGCAGCTGCAAATCACAGGTTTATATTAATGCTCTCATTGTAAAAGGTTATCATTTCTACAGTAACAGCTAATTAAAAGTTACTTGTCTAAGATTAATAATAAATAGATTTTAAAATGTGTTATTTAATAAAGAATTATTTAATAATGTATAATATGTATGATATGGTGAATTCTTCAGTAAGGAGATGCTTATTTAACAGAAAGAGTCTCCAGTATCAGTGCTTTATAACGGTAGATTTTCCACCACATGAAAGTCTTCAGGACGGAGGAGTTTGTATTTTCCGGTTTCTCTGTAACATGATAAAACACGTTTTTTTTTTACTTCAAGACTTCAAGAGAGAAAAGAGAGAAGCTGCTGAGGAAACAACTGTTTATAGCTGCTGTAACAGGAACTAGCTTGTTTCTTTGACATTACACAACACTGAATGTAACCATAAACTGACCCAATGTATGAGGTGATGTTCCTTTATCGATTAAAAAAAAGTGAATTGTTGTGATATAAGAGAAATAAAACATTTCGGGGTGCGCTGTTATGGGAAAAGAATGTGAAAAAGTCAATAATTTTCCAACTACAGCACACCTTGATGTGTTTTACTTCTTACATAAAGTATAATTTATGTTGATTAATTACGTATGGTTGTAGAAAAAAATATATATATAATTAAAAAAAATAAAAAATATATTAATTTGTAATGAAGAAAGCAAGAGAAAATAGATAGATAGATAGATAGATAGATAGATAGATAGAAAATCTCAACAACAAAAAAAATTAATTAATTAAATAAATAAAAAAGCTCAAGGCTTTTAACATGAAACCTGGATTACTTCCGCTAGTCGTCCCGGAAGCGGAAATGCAGTGACTAGTAGTGTTTTGTGCGGCAATGAAATAACGCGCGCCTTGTGTACAAACGATTATACGTTTTCTGTTAACTATGTAGCTAAATATTTATATTAAAAACAATTTTGTTTGCTGTAGTCTGGTTTCATTGTAGCGTGTTGGTTTAATTTTACAGCTAAAAAGTTATCAGTGGTCGGTTTAAAGGCGAGTGTAAACACCGTCATGGCGGCTGCAGGAGCAACGAACGTGGGCGATATTGAAGAAGACGCCTCGCAGCTGTCTTTCCCCAAAGGTTTGTTTACATGAAGATGTTTCTATTCATATGTCACATTACAAGCGTTTATACTTGCTTACATGACGCATGCAGCACGACAGGGTTCATCTGCTCTGATGTTATTCTGGCTGTCCTATGAATTGGGTTTCTGCGCATGCGCAAATCACTATTATTACATTCTGTATCATATATACATTAATGTAAGTGATGGAGGCGTTTTCTGATAATGTCACAGTAATGATGTAGACTTAAATAGCACAAACTACTTGTTGTATTGTCATATACCCTGACATGACGTTGTCCCATGTTTTTGTGACAGAGTTTGAAAATGCTGAGACTCTCCTGAACTCTGAGGTCCACATGCTCCTGGAGCACCGCAAACAGCAGAACGAGAGCGCTGAAGATGAACAGGAGCTCTCCGAGGTCTTCATGAAGACGCTGAACTACACGGCCCGCTTCAGCCGCTTCAAGAACCGGGAGACCATCGCCAGCGTGCGCAGGTCCGAGAGTTACTGCAGTCTCTGTGTGTCTGATTCCACTTTATCTGATGTAACGTTAAAGGTGCGGTGTGTGTGAGTGATGGGGTTCGGAGCTTTGAAGCATGTGTAGAAAAGGTAGGTAGGTAGATTTATACTCGTGCGAGGACACCAAGGCGTCCTGCACAGCTGCTGATGTGAGATGTGATGTGAGAGTGTACACTGGGGGCAGTTTCGCATGAACCAAAGCAGAATTTACAGAAAAGAGAAGAGAGATAATGAGCCGTATCTGAGCCGAAAAAAAACAAAGGAGAGTTGCATGATTTACGAATACGTAGTGCGTAAGTTTATTTTAAAAAGTGCTGGGGGGAAAATCACACCAAAGAAGCCTCGTGTGATCAATTCAGTGGCACACTCTGAAGTGTTTTCCTTCATCTATATGAAGCAGTATCAAGTGGTTCATGTATTAAATCCACAGTTCAGGCAATCATAGTATTATAAACACTGTCGAGTTTTTAAAATTCCTGTGCTTTGTGCCGCATCTTTACCGGGAACTTTACAGTGAAAAGGAAAAACAGGAAGTGTGCGATCCTACAGGATTAAACTGGCCATTATAATCAACTTCAGTTGGTATTTACATATGCCTCAGTATCAGGATTAGAGATTTCTCTAAATATATCTATTATATAATGCTTAGATTTTAGTCTGAGGTTCTTGCTTACACAATTGTGATCAATGTTATTTGCTCATTTTAGTGTTTTTTTTTTATTATTATTATTATTATTTACAGACTAAGCCTACTTGCTGATGATACTGATGATTTTGAGTATTTAATTAATATAATCAAGGATTTCTCGGGTTGTGAAAATGATACTGATAGGTAACTGATATTCGAATGGCGCTGTTTTTGTTGTTAGTGTTAATTCCTGGTCCTGTGCAGCTCTTGGTATTCAGTATCAGTGAATGGCTTTTGAGACTTTTATCTAAATACAATTTCATTTAAACACTTTCAATGGTTTTGTTTCGGACAGTTTACTCTTGCAGAAGAAGCTACATAAATTCGAGCTGGCGAGTTTGGCCAATCTGTGTCCTGAAGCTGCAGAAGAAGCGAAAGCACTCATTCCCAGGTGAATTCTGATCAACATCGTGATTTTTTAAAAGTGCTCAGAGTTTGCCAAAACTTCAGGCCGTGTTTGCTGAAAAAGCTTGGTCACATCATGGCTAATTAGTATGCAAGAAGAAAGGGCAAAATAATGTAATGAATTAATGTCAGGAATTTATGCTAGACAGTGGGGTGTTTATACAGAATTAAACTTTTAAAATTGTTTTAAAAAATTGAATTAACAGAAATTTAGACCATTTAAATGGCAAAACCATTGTCAAGGAAATAATATAAGAGCTCTGAATTAAAAAGAAAAAGTATTAAAAGTGTATAGGGTATTAATTTTAAGTATTAAATACTGCAGTTAAATCCTATAAGAGGACTGTCTCACTTTATGAATATATAAGTTCTTTCACATTGGTATTTTATCGTTTGTTATTAAAGGGTTCTAACGCACTTTTCCTTCTTTCTCCGGTAGCTTGGAAGGTCGATTCGAGGATGAAGAGCTGCAGCAGATTCTGGATGATATTCAGACCAAAAGAAGCTTTCAGTATTGATTTCAAACCTGTGCAGTGCACGAGGACTTTTTTTTTTTTAAATAATGTTCTCCATTCCATATATTTTGGTACTCTCTAAATCTCCATTCATTGTTGATGCATTGTTTGTGACTATAAAAATAAATCTGATGTGTTTGTAAAGGTTTGTTTTGTTTCCATGGTTGAAACTGTTCAAGTCTGTTACACACTAAAAAAAAAAAACTTTATTGGGAACTGCTTGGTTTATCTGATGAGAGAATTTTATGACAAAGTGAACGCTTGGAAGATTTTAGATGTGGCATTTCAAAGGTTTAGTTTATAGATTATATCATGTGATCACTGATATTATTTCACGACTGTCACGCAACAGGGCAGAAGGACGTTCCCGACATAACACGTTTTAAAAAGATTGAAGTTATTCAGCAGTAATGATCTGATCTCTGTGCCATTCAGATATGCTGTGTAAAGATTCCGCACACCATCACACCGCCACCACCAGCCTGCGCTGTTCACACCAAACACAACACATCCATATAGGAACCTCAGGAACCTGGATTCATCAGACTAGCTAACCTCCTCAGCTCCTATCCTTGTGTGTGTCTATTACAACTAATTCAATATCAAATAGAGCTAAAAGATGGAGATTAGTATCTTGTACTCTGTTCGATTTCTATGGAGGGTGCTAAGGATTTTTTAAGTAAAGATCAGGAACACAATGCTTTTATGATATGGTTTATTTGCTATAAAACCCTGGTCATCAGAGAGACTGAGAATAATGTTAGGCTTACATCTGGTCTATCTCTGCTGACTGGTCCAATAGCAAGAGACTATAGAGGCTGGGAGAGTTAATGTTAGATCCTTCACTAAAATGGTGAATTGTAACAATCAACTAGTCAGATAACATCCTGAATATTAAACATCCTGTTTTAAAACAACACATTTCAGTGAACCATTTGTGGGTCCGGACTCTCGTTCTTCACTCTTGTTAATGTTCAGGTTTTGTAAGAATTCTCTTCTTTCCATTCACGTTCTTCCAACACATCATGGATAATCAGATTTATCTTCCGATAAATCCGTATAGACAAATCAAACCTAAAAGGGTTTCTGTCTTTGTAACTGTAACTGTCTTTGTGCATAATGACCCTTTGTCGAACTGTTACCTTTATATGAAGTCAGATCAAAATTTGTGGTACAGCAGGTAGCGTTGCCACCTCACAGCTCCAGCGTCCCCGGGTTTCATCCAGAGCTCGGGTTATTGTCTCTCCATGTGGGTTTCCACTCCAGTTTCCTCCCAAAAACATGCCAGTAGGTGGATTGGTGACTCTCTAAATTGCCCCTAGGTGTGAGTGAGTGTGTGCATGTGTGTGTGAATGGTTTCTGTGATGGCCTGGTGTCCCGAGGTGTATTCCTCACTCACTCCCAGTGTTCCCGGGACAGGCTCCAAAACCACCGTGACCCTGACCAGGAAAAAGAGGTCACTGATCATGAATGAATGGATAAATAAAACACATCCTATAAGAAAATCCTGGCCTGAATAAACTGGATAGAGTTTAGAACCTGTTCAAGATGATCAATTTTGAGCAAAAAAAAAATGCTTTGGCACAAAGAACACTAAATATTTGTCATCTGTGGGTTGCCTCTTTATTATATGTACATTTTTTAAATTAATTTTGATATTTTCAGACATCTGGCGGATTTCAGCAAGCACTAGTGGCTCAGACTGGATTGATAAATGACAAATTATTTACTAGAAAATATGACTACAAGCATGTTTTTGTCCTATGTATGCACTTTCAATGGCAAAGCGGTTTACCACACAAAGGGGGCGTGGCCTGTGTGATTTGGGGGCGGGTTTCTAATTTGCATATTCATACTGTCTTGGTTTCTAAGGCGCGTCTGTTCTTTGATCTCTATCGACTTTTTGTTAAGCAATTCATTATTCAATATGAAATAAAGGTTAATTGACCCCAAAATATGTTTTTGGTTGTTATTAAAGATTAAAAACCGTGTCACTGAGTTACTACTGTACCCACAAAACAACGCGCCCGACCGTCACCAAATGCAGCAGGGAGACTCCGCGCATGCGCACTGGAGTCTCAGCAGGAGCCGCGGTGTAACATGGCGACGTACGTGGACATTCTGAAGAGCGAGTTTCCCGAAATTGACACTGAAGTGTTTGATTATATTACTGGTGAGTCGCGCGTGATGAGAGATAAAACCCTTTCATATCACTCATGTGCAGGGACAGTAAATTATAAAGTGTATATAGTTATGAAGTCGCTAGCTAGCACGTATAGCTACACGAGCTGGGCTGCTTCGTTCTTCTTCTTCGGCAGTTTTGCTGATCTAGGACTCATTACGTGGGCGGAAGTGAGGAATGTATGATGTGTAGATCTGATGATGTGCTGCACTTCCGGATCATTTGGGTTTTAATGGGTGAGCTAAGTTGGCCGACAGCTAGAGCGGTTAGCATGCTAATTTAGGAAACTAGACAGAGAGAGAGACAGAGAGAGATAGAGAGAGAGAGAGCAAGCCAAGCGGTTTATTGGATAGTGATAGTGATTTGGGAAAGCAGTGTGTGTGTGTGAGTGTGTTTCAGAGCCTTTTGTTTTTATTATTAACACTCTGAATGATGCAGCATGATTCTGATACTCATAACTGCAGTCTAATAACCGAAATAAACACAAGCCATTCATTCCGGTAATAATCAGGAGAAGACGATATGACAAAAATAATCATACCACGATACTTGAAAACCAGCGATACTTCACTGTTTGTGTGTGTGTGTGTGTGTGTGTGTGTGTGTGTGTATATATATATAATATATATATATATATATATATATATATATATATATATATATATATATATATATACACACACACACACACGTATATATATGTATTATATATATATTACACACACACATCCCAAACTTTCTACAGCAGTTGAGCTGCTTGGGGGGAAAAAAAGAGTTAATTTATAATTTTACAATTAATTTATTGTCTAGAAAAATCAGTTCTTTAACACTGAATAGGATGTGGGGAAAAAACTCTATGCGAAATATTTAATTTCATCAGCTACTACTAATCCGTTTGCATTTGTTATTTAAAAAACATCTCAGAAAAGTGTCCTGTCACATAATTTATCATAATATTAATATCGTCATTATGTCATCATAATGTCGTCATATCGCCCAACCCTGAAAAATACTTGAAGTCTGGGCTCCTGAGTGGCGCCAGAGAAAAGCGTTGGCTCTGTCGTTCTCTCTGGGTGGGAGGGGCATGCTTTCTTTGCCCTGTCAATCACAGCGGTGCTAGCCAATCGTACGCATCTGTGAGTCTGTGTATGAGGAGGAGGGCGGATAGCGCGTTCCTCCGTGTGTGTTCCGCAGCCCTGTGAAGCAGCAGGAGCAGCAGTTTGATTAGATATGAAGGATGGCTTTACGTGTTAGCAGGCTGGTGGGTGGGAATTGACGGAGAAAATCAGGGAAACATCCACTTTTCCATGTTGAACTTTGTTTTATGAATCTAAACCGTAAGTTCTGATTTTTTTTTTCCATTTAGAACTGAATGACTTTATAAAATATAGTTGTAGAAAAGGATTTTTTGAGTCTGGTTCCTCTCAAAGTTTCTTTCAGGAAGTTTTTCTTTGCCTCTGTCACTTCCGGCTTGCTCATTAGATATTTAATTCTACATTTGAACTTCTGTAAAGCTGCTTTGTGGCAATGTCTGTTTTTAAGAGCACTACACAAAGGAAATTAGAATTTAAATTGAATTGTCTTTTTAAAAAAAAAAAAAAAAAACTCCATG
The DNA here is from genome assembly GCF_027358585.1 of Pangasianodon hypophthalmus. Taxonomy (NCBI): domain Eukaryota; kingdom Metazoa; phylum Chordata; class Actinopteri; order Siluriformes; family Pangasiidae; genus Pangasianodon; species Pangasianodon hypophthalmus. The sequence continues at coordinate 8,671,709 of NC_069713.1, forward strand.
TTTTGTAATTTTAAAAAAATGCAATTGTGAAAGGTTTGTGAACCTAATGTAAATACCTTGTTTGCGAGTAAGTATCTGACAAGAGTTTGAGGTTTAAACTAGAATATTATGTGAAAATTTATTTCTCAAAAACTTAATTTTTATTAAAAAATTTATTATTTTTTTATTATTAACAATAATTGCGTGTTATTTTGACTCGTTGCTCATGTGAAGCAGAAGCAGAAGGTTAAAGACCCTTAAGTGGAATTCTGTGAAGCAGAAGTCTCCACACAGTGGATTTATTTATTTATGTATTTGGTCGATGTGTTTAACGGCGTGTGAGCCACACAGTGATGATTTGTGTCATGTGACTGTGCTGCTGCAGGAGTGCTGGACAGCGGAGGCTCAGATTTTGAGGATGGAGCGGAAGTGTTCGACGCCATTGGTGGAGTTCTACAGGAAGTAGCAGCTGAGAAAAATGAAGACGACGTCCGAGACATCTGCCTGCAGCTGTTTAACACGCTGAAGATGTGAGTCTGGGAGCCTGACAGTCTGACAGTCTGTGGGTCTGACCCTTTAACTGTTAGACTTTTTACAAAATCAATCAGAACAAAGCAGAAATCAGCCTCAGAACATGTAACATAAAGTACAAGGAGTTATTCTTACCTTTAATACAGTGTGTGTTGATCTCACCTCCCCCCCTCTGTCCCTCTCTCTGTCCCTCTCTCTGTCCCTCTCTCTGTCCCTGTCTCTGTCCCTCTCTCTGTCCCTCTCTCTGTCCCTCTCTCTGTCCCTCTCTCTGTGTCCCTCTCTCTGTTCCTCTCTCTCTCTCTCTTTCTCTGTCCCTCTCTCTCTCTGTGTTTCTGTTCCTCTGCCTCTGTCTTTCACTGTCCCTCCCTCCCTCCCTCCCTCTCTCTCTCTCTCTCTCTCTGTCTCCCTCTATCTGTGTGTCTCTTTCTTTCTCACACTCACTCATTCCTTTTCTTTCTTTCTCTTTCTTTGTCTGTGGGTCTTTCTTTCTCATTCTGTCATTTTTGCTGCAATTCTCTGTCTCTATCTGTCCTTCTCTTTCTCTCTCTTTCTGTCTCTCGCTCCTTATGTCTCTCTCTCTCTTTCTTTCTTTCTTTCTTTCTTTCTTTTTGTTTTTCTGCTCTTCTTTGATTCTGTCTTCTGTCTTTTTGTCTGACTGTCTTTCTTTCTAACTCTCTGTTGTCTCGTGTGTCTCTCTTTGTCTCTTTTTTCTTTCCTTCTCTCTCTGTCCATCTGTCTCTGTCTGTTTCTCTGCCTGCCTGTTTTTCTTTCTTTCTGTCTTTCTGCCTAACTCTCTGTATGTGTCTTTCTTTCTTTCTTTCTTTCTGTCACTGACTTTTTTCCTGTATGTCTGTGTCTGTCTGTCTCTTTTACTTTCTTCGTCTCTCCCTGTCTGCCTTTCTTTCTGCCTGCCTGTCTATTTTTCTCTTTTTCTTTGTAATGGTCTGTCTTACTGTCTTTCTTCTCTTTTGTCTGTCTCTCTCTCACAATCCCCGTTTTCTTTCTGTCTTTCTTTCTTTAGCAATAACTGTCACTCTAACCAGAGGCAGGTGCTGCTGGATGCTCCTGTGCAGCTCTCTCAGATCTCTGCAGAGACGGGTGAGTTCGGCTTTTATTTGCGTTTGCGCTAGACTGAAGCAGTGAAGTCTGATCTCACGACTGATCTCACGACTGAAAGACTGATCTCACGTCTGCTCTTGTCTGATCTGCTGTTTGCAGAATCGGCTGTTAATGATGTGCAGGGCATTTGGATGGTGAAGAGAACCCAGGGCACGGTAAGATAAACACATCATCTCCTCTCAGCCATTAGTCTTTTCTCTCACTGTAAGTTTCTGATTCTATTGGGAATACTGGGAATACTGGGAATACTGGGAATCCAGCCGTGGCAGCAGTAGGGACAAAGTTAGCCTTTAAAGACATAATTCATTTTTCTCAGCAACCAATATGCATGCAGAGTGCAAAAGTTTGCATACCCTTCGGACACAATGGAAAAAAAGAGGAATTTCCCCCCCTCAAGTCAGCTCATATGCCAGCTAGCAACCAGGGAGAGTCAAAGATAACACTCGCTTCCTCCGGGACACGTGACGCCAACCAGCCACATTTAACACACTCACAGGAAAGAGTTATCCGCCCTCTTCCGCATACATGACCTCACAGATACCCATGATTGGCTAGTGTCTCTGTGATTGACAGGGGAGAGAGAGTAGGCCCCTCCCACCCTGAGAGCACAGCCAGTTTTGATCTCTCGGCTCGTGGATTGATGGCTTTGGTATACGTCCTTTTCCTCGCCACGGCCGAACACTTTTCTGGAGCCTGACGTTCCTTCATTAACAAAACGCTTTTGATATTAAAATTAGTAATAAATGATATCAAGATGAATTAATAATCAGAGGCATTAAATATCATTTGCATCTCTTACTGAATGTAGTGTAATTATTTCCTCATAATCTGATTGCCCATCTTTTGTAATTATAACTGCCTCCTTCCTACCCCCTGAGCAGATCTGACTCTTCCTGACGTTTCTGTTCTCCGAATGCCGGAGATCTACCGAAGCTGTATTTACAGCTGTGTTTGTAGGTTATTAGAGGCTGAAGAGAACCTGTTAGCTGTGTAACCAATGAATTCAGCTGTGTAACATATCCACCAGCATTAACTCTGACACTTCCTGATGCTCATCCTTACGATGTTTTCTCCAACTCAGACTGTGGATGCGAAGAAGTTAGAAAAAGCAGAGGCCAAGCTGAGAGCTAAGCACGAGCGGAGGAATGAAAAAGACTTGCAGAAACCCTCAAACCCGCTGTAAGTGCATTGTTTTCCTCAAGGCTGTGCGATATGATAATATGATATCGATATCACTATATATAGAGATGTTGATGTAAAGATATAGATATATAGGTACGATATAGATATTATATCATGATGCACTTTTATAAAAGATATTTGGGGTATTATCAGTGATTTTTATAAGACAATATAATGGATATATCTACACCCCTTTTCTTTTTTCTCTCTCTCTCTCTCTCTCTCTCTCTATATATATATATATATATATATATATATAAAAAAGAAAAGGTGTGTATATATATCCATTATATTGTCTTATATATATATATTTCATTTTTTTTACATCACAAAAGTCTGCACATTTTAACAGGGTTGTGTAGATTTTATAAATCCACCCTAAGTCACCATTACTCACAATAAAAAGGAGACAGTTGGGCATTAAAATGTACTTTTTTTTCCCCCCAAAATGATTTCTTTTCCATGTTAAATAATGAAATCTTTAACAGGAGCCCATTAAAACATGTCATGCATGCGTTAACAGTATCGTGATATGATATTTCAGCCACATCCTCCACCCCTAAATTGTCGTATATGTGCTATACGTTAACGTTTTGATCGGTTGAAGGTTTTCTAATCCAGTTTGCGGTCATGTTTAAGACACGCACCCAGCTCAGACGTTCTCCTCCCTGTTTCAGAGGAACTGGAATGCTCTATACAGAAATAGTCTCCTGAATGGAATGTGGTGCTAAATAAAGGTCGAATGAATTAATTGGTTTAATAAATGATGGCTGAGGATGCATGCATTATTCATAACCACGCTGGGAATATTTTCCCCCGCAGGGTGCTGGAGGAGGCCTCGGCCAGCCAGGCTAGCAGTAAGAAGGAGAGCCGTGTGGATATGTCGGGGAAGAATCGCAGCTACGACATCCGGATCGAGAACTTCGACGTGTCGTTTGGAGAGAGGCAAGAACGAGTTTTTTTTATTTTTTTTATTTTATTATTATTTTTTTATTTTTATTTGTTGTCTGTTTATATACATATAGCACAATATTTAGAGACAGAATGAATGATGCAATGACAATCACATCATACGAGAACAGCTTAACATTTGGAAATGATTATATATTAATAATTACATATTATTATATTATAAATATTACAAATAATATATATTATATATTAATAACAGCGCCATTAAATCAAACTGCATCACCTGCACACAGCACCAGAGTGACTCTTGCACTGTACCTGTGTGTGTGTGTGTCTGTCTGTCTGTCTCTGCGTGTGTGTGTGTGTCTGTTTGTCTGCGTGTGTGTGTGTCTGTTTGTCTGCGTGTGTGTGTTTGTGTGTGTGTGTGTGTGTGTGTGTTTGTCTGTGTGCGTGTGTGTGTCTTGTCTGTCTGCGTGTGTGTGTGTATCTGTGTGTTCACATAGTGACATCATTATGCCCGCTTTATACTTCTGCATCGTGTGTAGATCACTGTTTAGAGAGAACGTGCTCCAGCAGGCTATGCCTTTTAAATAAATGATTCTTTCACTAAGTTTAGGTTTACTTTTTAATCGTACTCACATAAATATAAAGCCAGAGATGTGTTATATATTTACTGTGTTACATTCAGCTTTGTTCTTTGTGGCTCGATCTCAGATTGTGTGCACTATTACCCAGTACAAGGCCATTATGTCGTACCCTGGGTCGAGAGCATAAGTAGTGAATTGGGAAAATAATAATAACAGGAAGTAACTTGTTACAGGTTACAAAGTGTGTTATTTTTGTATAATCGCTCGGTCTGGAGTGTGTTATTCCGCTTAAACCACAGCAATTTGCCAGCGATTATAATGTGTAATTTATTGATGAGTGACACGTCACGCATTTTATAGTCGGTTTATAGTTCGATTTAATGTTGTGGAACATCCGAGAGACAAATTAGTTCTCTCTCTCTCTCTCTCTCTCTCTCTCTCTCTCTCAGAAACACAGCCTCTCATTTTACCGAGAAACCGGAAAGCATAATCTGTCTCCTAAAAAAAAATATCACCACATCAACCATTAAACATTTTACTTTGTTAAACAATACACACTTTTTAACAACTGTTTAAGATTAATCTTAGATTATATGGAGCGACTGCTGTACGAGTCCCAGTGTGTGAGCTGTTACTATAGTAACAGTAGCGTATTAGATCGAGTGCATTAATATTAACCTGTAATTCACATTACAGCTGGAACTACCTGCGCTGTAATACGAAAATATTGTACTCCTTCTGACCAATCAGATTCACTGTGGTATAATTATTTTTTTATTTTGCACAATAGTAATTTTGTTATTTGCTGTTGTTGAAATCTGAAAATGGCAAAAAAAAAAAAAAAAAAAAACTGTTCAGGGTCTGTATATTTGAGCCTTAAAATTATCGCATATTGTATCATAGGTGCAATGTCCAACAATTTAATTGCATATCATATATATATATATATATATATATATATTTTTTTTTTTATTATTTTTTTTCCCTCAAGTCTCTAGTTAGTATTTAGGTTTGGACACAGCCCATGAGTGTGTTTGGTTTTTTTTGACTGTGTACCAAATTTTTTGCAAATGCATAAAACCCTTTCACATTTATTTTATTGAATGTTTATAGAAACGTAGCTATAGACACTGCGTGTGAGGAAGTAGTGCTGAACTGAGTAATTACAAAATATTTGTATTTGTAGAGAAGTCTGTATACCTGGCGTCCGCAGGTCTGCTTAGTGTCGTGTACGTGTTTCCGTGCGCCGCAGGTCTCTGCTGCAGGGAGCCGAGCTGTGTTTGGCGAGCGGTCGCAGGTACGGTCTGATCGGGAGGAACGGCCTGGGGAAGACCACGCTGCTGAAGATGCTGGCGAGCCGCAGTCTGCGTGTCCCAGCCCACATCTCCATCCTGCACGTGGAGCAGGAGGTGGCAGGAGACGACACGCCCGCACTGCAGAGCGTGCTGGAGAGCGACACGGTCAGAGAGGAGCTGCTCGCCGAGGAGCGCTCGCTCAACGCACACATCGCCAACGGCACGTGAGTAACGCTTAACAGGGACGGGTCGCTCTTCATACACGAACTCTACACGTTTTATTTTTTAAGAGCATTTCAGTGATGAAAGAAATGGTTTTTAAGGGCTGAAGAAAGAATTTGATCAGATCCTATAATAAATGGAAAAAAAAAAGATTTATTTTATGTATTTTTTTTTTTGTTTGGATTGATTTTTATTATATTTATAGCTTTTCGAATTCACTGCTTGGTGTTCTGACTTTTCTCCCTGTAGAGCGGAGGGGACTGAAAGCTTGCGTCTGTCAGAAATCTACGCTAAACTGGAAGAAATCGAGGCAGACAAAGCACCAGCCAGGTAAACTCTCAGGACGAACCGTTGTCTGTAGCTCAGTTTACTCTGCATTCATGCCATCGTATGATTGTATGGTGTAAGTATGGAACTACTTTAGCAGTAGTTTTGCTTCTGTGTGTGTAATGAGGTTGGTTTTGTTTTTTTTTTTTCCTGTCTTCGTCCCCAGAGCTTCAGTGATCCTTGCAGGTTTAGGATTTTCCCCCAAAATGCAACAGCAACCAACCAAGTGAGTGACACATTTAGCTGAAGTGGTGTTGAGAGTTAATTTATCAGTTTATTATCCATTTTAAAGCAGCCGTCTGTAATATTTTAAAGTATTTCTAGACACGCAGTGACCCCAGAACTTTAGAGAGACCTTTAGAAAAAATGGGATTTGCAATATTGTCATGCAGTGGATGTCAGATTTTCTTTATTTATGACTTCTATTTGCATTTTCTTCTGGACCAGAAATGCAGCAGGAGGCTTTAAACCTTACAGATATTGCTACATGTTTTCTTTCTTATGTTTGTCTAAGTGTTTGATAATAAGCGTGTTTGTGTTTGTGTGTGTGTGTGTGTGTGTTTTGTTTTTCTCTTTCCCAGAGAGTTTTCTGGTGGTTGGAGAATGAGATTAGCATTAGCGCGAGCTCTGTTTGCAAGGTAAGAACATCTCATTTATTAAAAAAAAAAAAATGTTCCTGTAGTGCATCTTCCAAGAAAAAGTGCATGAGTAGAATTTATAATAATTAAATTAAATTATGACAGGAGAGCAGAACCGCTGATTAGGTTTTTTTTTTTTTTTTTTTTTTTTGTTCTGCATCACCAAGTCCTTAAATAACATTCTTCAAATGTTTGCTGTAGTAAATAGTGGTATTGTTGAATGTAATGATAGTGCTTAAGCCAATAGATTATTCTGTATGTGTGTGTATGGACGTGGAGCAAAAATGAAAACAAATGAGAAATGTAATATTCTTTAAGATAAATTAAGAGATTAATTTGTAGTTTTTGATTCTTTTTTTTCTTTTTACAATATCAGATGTTGAAGGTTAATGCAGTACATTATTCTGTAAGACATTATTGCACTATAAATGATTAAAGCCAAATATAATAAGAAAGTAAATACCTGAATTAATAGATGAACACATGATCTGTTTTTCACAATATCCCTTAAGATGTTATTTTCCTCTAAACACCATTACAGAGCGGGGAAGTCATGTCTGACATGTCTACTGGTCCATATATATATATATATATATATATATATATATATATATATATATATATATATATATATATATATATATATATATATATATTAAACAATTGTTCTTGGATTTGTACTAAGACTTCCTGTTTTTTGTTTCTGACGTGTTTCAGGCCTGACCTTTTGTTACTTGACGGTGAGTAAATATGATTTGGTAATAAAAATAGATATGGTTTGTGGAAACAAACATGCAGTATATGAACTGATGGATGTGATGTGATGTGAAAATCCTTCATCTAACAGCACCGATTCGTTTCCCCATCAGAGCCCACGAACATGTTGGACGTCCGAGCCATTCTGTGGTTAGAGAATTATTTACAGGTAAGATGCTAGACTTCATATGGAGCATTTCATTGGTTAATTGCATTAATGCTGTTTGTTCACTGTTAGAATAGTCAGCATGCTGTTAATATCTAATGTCTAATGACAGGGTTCTCAAACTTTTTACCTCGTTAACTGTAAAAGAAATTCTACAGATCTCTTCAGTACTGATTTATTTCATGAGCATAATCCAACTATTCAAATATGAGACTCAGAGTTTACATGTGTACAGTAATGGTTGGGTTATTTTTTTGCGTTGTAGTTCTTATTTTTTATTCCTGAGCGTTCCACTGACAGAACCCACGAGGTCTGAGGTGACATCATTTACAGACCTCCTTGTTTTGGATTCAAGTGAGCAGTCAAACAGACTAGAACGCAAGAAAAAAAACATTTGATTTGAAAAAACTTTGATGATAGTGGGTCATGATTTCTAGCCCTGTAACAAAATTTTTAAAAAAAACTGTACATTTGACTGTATTATTTATAAATCTTGTACATGTTGTAGTGCTGTGATTTTATCTTTTGTGCGTGTTTGTGTGTGTGTGTCCGTATATGACCCCAGACGTGGCAGTCCACCATCCTCGTGGTGTCTCACGATCGGAACTTCCTGAACGCCGTCGCGACCGACATCATCCACCTGCACTCACAGCGTCTGGACAGTTACCGTGGCGATTACGAGAACTTCATCAAAACGAAAGAGGACCGACTGAAGAACCAGCAGCGGGAGTACGAGGCTCAGTTACAGTACAGAGAACACATACAGGTATGAACACACACATTGCAGACCTGTATAACACACACACCACACACACACACACACACACACACACACTGCTTTTAATTTGAATACCAATGGTTCCAATGCAACCTTTTAAACGTTAATTATTTTAATATTTATTTGAATTTACTAAACTTTTAGTTTAACTATTATAACTTCATAGTGTTTATTAATAACTGATTTTCTGAGTAAACGTGCAGGGAACTGAGTCAGATCGTGTTGTTTTATTCACCAGAAGTGTCCTAATGGTGGTATTTATCTGTGTGAGTCAGGTGTTCATCGACAGGTTCAGGTACAACGCCAACAGAGCTGCACAGGTGCAGAGCAAGCTGAAGCTTTTAGAGAAACTGTGAGTGAGACATCAACATCCTCCATCTTTATACAGCATCAAGTTCATGCCCCTTAATTGACTTTTTTTTTTTTTTTTCTCTTTTCTTTTCCCTTTTTAACAGCCCTGAACTTAAGCCTATAGAAAAGGAGTCCGAAGTCATTTTACGGTGGGTTCTGCATGAAGGATGCATTAATAAATGAGTGCATACCTTGTTTTTTTTTTTAAATAAATAATAATAATAATAATTCAGAGAAAATTCTGAGTTAGCTCCAGTTCCAAACGACAGGCGCAGACATCAGTGTGCTTTCACGTACACAGCGTTTAGTCCATTTGAATCAAAATAGATCTGACTAATGAATGAGTGTTTAAATTTTTTTGATTGTATTCACATATTTATTTCTCTTTTTAATCTTCAAATAACAAATGAACCAAAAGTATTAATTAAATGCTGCCCCTCAAGCACAAACATCACTGGCTAATTTGAAGTGAATGGAGAATTGGAAAATGGGAAAAAAATAATAATAATACTTTTTTTTTTTTTTTTTTTAATTTTTATAAATCTTGCTGGTTTTCTAGCGGAGGGTAAAAATATACATGCGGCAATAAAGAGGAGGGAAGTAACCCTTAATGCAATTATTTTATTATATGTTTTTTGACCAAATATGGAACGTATGTAATTTTTTTAATGTTACAATTAAAAAAATAAATTGGATAAAATAAATAAAAGGAGGAAAAAAGGAGAAAAAACCTTTCAGTGGTTAGTTTAGTTGAACACAAGACAGAGAAAAGAATTAAATCAATGAAACAAAAACCATTAGCTTTGGATGTCTGCAAAAAAAAAAATCCGTTCAGCTAAGAGTAAATTATATTTTTGGATGAACTGAAAAGATTTCTAGAAAAATCTTTCATCCCATAAATACCAGTTCAATCCAGCAAGCAAGTGCATTTAGTGGTGTGTTTTTTTTTTTTTTTCTTTTTCTTTTCTTTTTCCTTCCTTAAATAAATAAGAATAGATATCTGTGTCTTGTCCTGGTGAGTCCTACTCTGCACACTTTAAAGTTCTCCCTACGCCTGATCCTACTGCTCAGCTCATTATTAATCCTGTAATAAGCTTTTCCAGGTGTGTTATGATTAAACATGGAGCTGTGCGGGGCAGGAAGTCCCGAGGAGGATGCATGATATCCTCGTGTAGAGACACAGCGTTTCACGAAGTTTTCCATTTTGCAGATTTCCAGATAATTTCGAGAAGCTGTCTCCTCCCATCCTGCAGTTAGACGAGGTGGAGTTTTACTACACGCCCCAGCAGCAGCTGTTCACCGGCCTCTGCGTCTCCGCTGATCTCGACTCCCGGATCTGCATTGTACGTGCCTGTGTGTTGGTTAAACTATAAAGACAAAGCTGTGGGTTAATGATTAACACTAATCGTGATTAAGATTTATTAAGCGGGACGGAGCTGCTTTTGAGTGTTTTGTTTGCGTTCTGACTTTTTGCAGGTAGGTGAGAACGGAGCGGGTAAGTCCACGTTACTGAAGCTGCTGATGGGCGACCTCACACCCGTAAGCGGCACCAGACACGCCCACAGGTGAGGCACCCTTCTCCACCCGGGATTTCATGAGCAAACAGTTAGTTTAAGATGGAAAGACCAGACTTGTTTAAATGGTAAAACCTTACACTAATAAGAAGCTGTTTTTGTGTAACCATGTGAGTAAATCACATGGTACCATTTTGGATGTTTCTTTTTTTTTTTTCTTCTTTTTTTTCTTTTTTTTTTTTTTTTTAAAAAAAAAAAAAAACAAGGCTGTAGATGTTTGCTCGTTGTTTTGCAACAGAAACTTGAAGATTGGTTATTTCAGTCAGCACCATGTAGACCAGCTGGACCTCAACGTCTGTTCAGTGGAGCTGCTTCTCAGCAAGTTTCCTGGTACAGTATAACAACTAAAGCATTAATAGCATTTACTTAGAAATTATTTTATCAACACATTGGTCTATTTTCACTTGGTTTCCTACATTACCCACAATGCCATTCGACAACCTGCTGATAGTGACGCAGTGGGATTTAGCCCTTGAGTCATATCTTCCTATAGAAAGTGATGCAGCAGCGCTTTGGTACACTGTACAATCTACACTCTCACATGCTCAAACAGACCACCATCAACACCATCTCGCTAATCATCTCGTACATCGCTAACTAGCCGAGCCGAGTCTCTGCCTTCATTGCATTCTGGGACTGTGAGTCCAGTGTATTCAGTCTCCACTGTTTCAGCGTTGGATTTCTCGTTAATACGACGTTGAATGTTGCTGGAAAATGGTGAATGATAGAAGAAGCTATTTTGTTTTTTTCGGCGCTAGAGGCGAAACCTGACTGTTATCCCTCATGTTTGAGATTTTATCTCATATTAAATTTCATTGTAAACACACTAGCGGTGTCATCCTGTGACATCAGAGCAACACAACCACTAACTTATAATACAGCGAATAACGAAAATACAGCGCCAACCATCGAACTAGCACCACAACTGCTAAACACAACACAAATATTTCAATATAAGCACATTTCAGGATGGGGTGTTTTCCCTTAAATCAGATTTTCCTGATTAGTAATTGTGTGTTGTGTTCAGGTCGGACCGAGGAGGAATACAGGCGTCAGCTGGGGAGGTACGGGATTAGTGGAGAGCTGGCGACGCGGCCCGTGGCGAGTCTTTCAGGAGGACAGAAGAGCCGTGTAGCGTTTGCTCAGATGACCATGCCGTGGTAATTCAGATGTTTGTGCAGTCAAATGTGTTTTATGTATACTTCTGTGCTATACAAATAAAATGATGAAACTGTTAATTATGCAGCGAACTTATCAGATAAACAAGATTTATTTTTTTAAATGGTGGATATCTGTATCATTCCTTCATCATGAACCTAAACATGCACTTTCTAATTTTCAGTCCCAACTTCTACATCCTTGATGAGCCGACCAATCACCTGGACATGGAAACCATTGAAGCCCTTGCAAAGTCATTAAATACGTTCAAGGCAAGTCCATATTTTATACTGACCTCAGCGAACAGTTTTTTTTGTTTCAATACAGAGAAATGTTCGGAACTTCTCCTCCATGGTAATGAAGCAAATGCTGTAACTGTGATGGATAGAGATTAGGATAAACAACTCTAAAATATTCCTTTATCACACGTAATTTGATCATCCTTCAGCAGTTGTTTTCAACCATCAGCTGTTTAGGTGTTGGCTGTATTATATAAGTTTAAGATCTAATTATTTACAGCTATGCAATTTTCTGAATTGTAGAACGTTAGTAGTAATTGTGGAAAAGTAATACGCTAGAAATAAGGAATAAATCATCTGTGTGGTTATAGGAAAATAATCAACGACTGGGTTGTGCGATGCGGCGTGACGTGAAGCAGAATCACTGTAACTCAGAGCTGGTTATTCAGCTGATTATTTTCCCGAAGTGTTTTATTAGTCTTATACTACAGCGATGAATGCAGTGATTAATGTGGGTCATGTGACCTTTTGTCTCAGGGTGGCGTTGTGCTGGTCTCGCACGACGAGCGCCTCATCCGGCTAGTGTGTAAGGAGCTGTGGGTGTGCGAGGCGGGACGAGTGCATCGCATCGACGGCGGCTTCGACGAGTACAAGAGCATCCTGCAGGAGCAGTTTCAGAAAGAAGGCTACCTGTGAAGCACCTCACTCCATCGACACGCACACCGTTTAAACTGACGGCATCACCATGACCCCAACACGCTCATTGACTCTGTGTACAAAGTGAACTCCAGCGTACAGTCGCCCTGAGCCAGCTTCCTGGAAGCTGAACCAGAACTGATACTGAATTGGTTCCCATTCCAGTCAGCCCATTTTCCCAGCTTTCTGAAATCATGGCATCGCTGCTTGCTGCTGTGGCTCACGCTGCGTCCTTTACCGGTCATGTGACATGAGGGCAGGCTGAGGATGTACCCGCTAGGGTTCTCTGCACGGGTTCATCTTATTTCTGTACCTAAGCAAAAAAAAAAAAAAAAAAAAAAAACAAGCCTGACGCAATAAATGTAAAGTGAGGTGGACGTGTGCCATTTATGTTGTTTGGATGCGGCTGTTGTCGTTAACTTATCAACATCAGTTTTAGAACACGCTAATAAAAACCTAACGTTCAATCAGTTTTAACCTGCTGCTGTCTGTAATTATTTCACAAGTTCTGTTATCTATGACTAATATTTATGTTTAGTTTTGTTTCTATTTTGTTTGTCTATTTCTTGTTTTATTTCTATTTTGCACACTAGCTCATAGACATTTCTTTCACGCAGCAGCTCATAGACATTATTTCTATTTCACACAGTAACTCGTGCATTATTTCTATTTCACACAGTAACTCGTGCATTATTTCTATTGCACACAGTAACTCATGGGCATTATTTCTATTGCACACAGTAACTCATGGGCATTATTTCTATTTCACACAGTAACTCATGAGCATTATTTCTATTGCACACAGTAACTCATGGGCATTAAAGAGATTTATTGTCATTCTAGCCACATACAAGAGTACAGTAGAACTAAGTAGAAGTCATGGTGGTCTTGGTGCAACAGTGAACACAATATACAGTAACTCATGGGCATTATTTCTACCTTACATATTAGGCATACTTATTTCTGTTTTACACAGTAGCCCATAGACCTTATTTCTATTCTCAAGAGAATCCCATATATATATATATATATATATATATATATATATATATATATATACTATTTTACACAGGAGCTAATAGGCATTGTTTCTATTTTACATAGACGTTCATAGACCCTATTTCTGTTTAAGCATTATATCTATTTTATACACTATATAGCTTATATATCTCTTTTTTTCTGTTGTACACAGTAGCCACATACACAGTGCACGCATGGGCAATGGGCCTCATTTTTCAAGCTGGATATAAACAGATTTACTCGCAAATAGTGTATAGGAGCAATGTTTATATAGGAGCAATTACACAAGAAATTTAGTAATCATGAAAATCCTGTAGTATTGGAAAAAAAACATTCATATCCTACTCATGCTCCTGAGTGTGTATAAATGTACACATACGAAAACTAACTAATATTAACATCAATTGATCAGCTTCAGTTCTTAAAATTCACTGTGAGTTACTGCACATTTATATATAGAGTACACTGTCAAGGATCGATGGCTTTTTTATTTACACTTTCACACAAATTTAGTGAAAGTTTTGTGGAAATGTAGCAGTTTCATATTAATGGCTTTAATTAAAGAAATATTACATATGAAAAAACTTCTTTAAAGCAAGCCAACACAAATCCATAACTTAAATAAGACTAGGCTTTCAGTTAAGAAGAAATGTTGCTGTTTACAAGGAAGATGAGCTGCAATATACAGGACTGTGCAAAAGTCTTAGGCACATGCAAAGAAATGCTGTAGAATGAAGATGCCTTAAAAATAATGAAATTAAAATGAATTATGGAATTTTTGTGGGCATCAAATGCAAATTAGTTGTGCCGTGCATGTGCTTGGTGATTTACTGGTGATTGTCATTCATCAACATACACACGTGAATTTCGGAAACCTTTGTAAATCTGGCAGAAATATTTACTTTGGTTTGGCTTTTGCAAACATTTACACACCCATTATTTCTATTTTTTGAGAGTAGACCATGAATATTATTTCTATTTTACACAGTAGCATATGCATTATTTCCATTTTATATAGTAGGGATCATAGTTCTATTTTATACAGTGGCAAAGGTATTATTTCCATTTAACACATGGCCATGAATCACAATAACTCAGTGACAATGTTTATGTTTCTGTTATACAAGAGCTCATAGACATTATTTCAATTTTATATAGTAGCTCATAGGCATTATTTTTAAATTAATTCAGAAATCCAAAACTATGAATATACATGTGGAAGCCTGACCATCACACTGATATGTGCTTTTTGAACATCCTGTTCCAGATTTATTCCCCTTTGCTGTTATAATAAGCTCCACTCTTCTGGGAAGGCTTTCCACTAGATTTTGGAGTGTGGCTGTGGGGATTTTTGCTCATTCAGCTACAAGAGCATTAATGAGGTCAGACACTGATGTTGGGTGAGGAGGTCTGGGGTGCAGTCAGGTGTTCAGTGACCCTTGGCAAACCATGTTTTCATGGAGTTTACTGGAACAGGCTTTGGCCTCTTAGTTAAAGTGAAGGCATTGCATAAGACAATGTATACTCCCAGGGTCCATCCATCCATCCATCCATCCATTCTCTGTACTGCTGATCCTACACAGGGTTGCAGGAGGAGCCTGGAGCCCATCCCAGGGGACTCGGGGCACGAGGTGGGGGACACCCTGGACAGGGTGCTGACCTATTGCAGGGCACAATTGCCAGTGTACAAAGCGTGTCTTTGGACTGGGGGAGGAAACCAGAGTACCCAGAGGAAGCCCCTGAGGTACAGGGAGAACATGTAGGCTCCACACACACAGGGTGGTGACAGAACTCGAACCCCTAACCCCGGAGGTGCGAGGCAACAGTGCTAGCCACTAGGCTGCTAGGCCACCATGCCCCCTGTATACAGTTGTGTGTTTCCAGCTTTGTGGCAACAGTTTGAGGAAGGTACACATACGGGCGTGATGGTCAGGTGATGGTCCACATAATTTTGGTTGTAGAGTGTACACTTCAAAACCCAGCTCATGTTATCTGACAGAAATGTGCACTGAAAGCATTCAGCACTAGACTTCCCAAGAGCAGTGAAAAGCCACTTCCTGTTTTTAAGTGCAGCTCGTGAGCCATGTGAGTTGCTCGCTTTTGGCCCCTTTGGCCTTCCATCCACAACTCAAGGAGAGGCGACGTGATTCTTCTGTTTTTTTTTTTTTCCAAGGAGAGCTCCATTACGCGTTCAATTCTCCATGAGAAATCTGAATGGCGCTCGCCTGATTTGATCGCAGTGTATGCGGAAAGAGAGAGGGAGAGGGGGACAAAACAAACAAACAAACAAACCCAGCAAGGCAGGAGGAAGACGACAGGCTTTAATCAGGAGGACGGAGAGGAGAGATGAAATCACGCCGCTAATATGATGCGCTTTCTGCTGGACTGCCTGAGGCCGGGACGCCAGCGCGCGAGCTGCGGCAGGTAAAGACGCACCGCAGCCGCAGCATCTTCTGCAGCCCTGAGCACCAACCACGCTTTATCAACACGACACCAGTGTGTGACAAGTACTGCACATGCAGATGCTCCACACGATTTGAGAGCAATGCAGGTAGAAGGTGCCTTGCATCTGGAAATGGGTAACGTGTTTTTGCATGTTCAGAAACATAAAGCTGCAGGGTCTGCATCATTCTTACAAGAAAAAAAAAAATATATATATATATATATAGACATGTATATATATATATATATATATATATATATATATATATATATATATATGCAGGGTTTGCATCATTCTTGCAAGGAAAAAGTATGTATATGTATATAAAAAACATGTATGTATGTATGTGTGTATATATATATATATGCAGGGTTTGCATCATTATATATATATATATATATATATATATATATATATATATATATATAGAGAGAGAGAGAGAGAGAGAGAGAGAGAGTCCTAGATCAAATGATCAAATCTTATCTTTACTACCAAATGAGATTCAGTATATAGAGCATCTCTATATATCTCAAAATGCTACATCTCTAGTGTTTATTGTTATTATTATTATTATATTCCTAGGGTTAATATTATTCATCATTTGTAAGCTTGCTGTAATACCGTGGTGTTGTTCTGCATCATATCTGTTCTGTGTCAGGTGTGAGTCATGTGGTGTAATGAGGAAGATTGCAGGATTTTCTGAATGGAGATTGCACATCTTCTGTACACTCAGCAACACACTCACACACACACATACACACACACACACACAAGACACACAGCTCTCAGTCACGCTTATTTCTATTTCGTTGTGCTTCACTGTAGGGGCGGACGACAGAGCAAAAATGATATATTACACCATCGAAGTACCATTTTACATGCATAAGATGTATCACTATATACTGTTTTATGAACAAAATTACAGCAAAAAACAGCATCTGTAAAGCTTCTGCAAACAGAGATTAAAATATATTTTTATTTATTTTTATCCACACAGTTCATAGCGCTGTTCCCCCGTTCGATCCTGACCTCCGGTTATCATCTGTGTAGAGTTTCACATGTTCTCCATGCGTCCATGTGGGGTTCCTCAGGGTTCTCCGGTTTTCTCTCACCACCCAAAATCATGTCCTCAGGTGGACTGGCTGCTCGAAATTGCCCCTAGGTGTGAATGAACGTCCTATCCAGGGTGTATTCCCGCATCGTGCCCAGTGTTCCTAGGATTGTCTCCGGATCCACCATCACCCTGACCGGGATAAAGCGCTAACTGAAGATGAACAGATGAATAATGAAGCTTAGAAAGAGTCTAAATAATATGTTCTTGATTTGATTTTAATTAATGTATAACAACAGGTACCAGCGTAACAACAGGTCCAATAATTATAACGTGTTCTGACACCTGATGATACTTGTGATACTCCCAGAAAAGCTCTTGTCATGTGATACAGTGTATTGCAATATTATATCAGCTTTTTTATTGGCCTGAGTTCTATAATATATGGATATAAAAGAATAATGCTGTCTTTCTGCATCCCTATATCATCTTTTAAACTCTTTCCACCTGGTATATTAGAAAAATTGCATGGGTTTATTATAAAAGCTGTAAAAATGCAAATATTAAGCATAATTATTGTAAACAGTATGCAGGCATGCATAGCGCAGAGCCATTGAACAGTGCATGGCTTTGCTTCAGCTCTTTCTGAATGTGCCGTTTTATGTTTCAGAGAAAACTCAGTGGAAATACCAACCAAGGAGAGAGACCCTGGCAATGAAACTGAACTCAAGGTATGTGCTGTGTATGTGCTGTGTATGAACTCAAGGTATGTGCTGTGTATGTGTGTTAAACTTGTCATAAACCAATCGTTTTAAAAACAGTGGATTGATAAATTCATTTTGTCCATGAATAATTCCTTGATTAAAGCCAGTACGATTTTTTTTTTTTTTAAAGTTAACGAGTAAGAGCCTTGGCCCAGTCATGTGATTTATCTACTGACCGGGTTTAATCAGTAACAAAGATTGCTGCATGGAGAATGAACTCGATGGACCAGCAGCAGGTTCTCCTCTGGGTTTTTATGTACATTTAAGTGCAAAGGCTAGCAGTGGAGCGGCACCGATGACATCACGGTGCTATTTTAGTGCAAGCGATCTGTGATTGGTGCCCCAGAGGCAAGCCCCACCTGCTAGATTTCACAGAGATTCACACACACACACACAGAGGCAGATAATCTAGTTTCACTTGAGTGTATGTGAAAATCCTGCATGTGCTACTGTGTGTTCGCTGGTGGTAATAGAATACCTGCCAGAAGAGTTCATGGATGTTGAGGATGTTGTGTGTGTGTGTGTGTGTGTGTGTGTGTGTGCGTGTTGTATGCTGTATGTATGAGATTGCATGAGATTTCTGCTCCACTATCCATCTCCATTCTGCAGGCACTAAACGTTGTTGGATGAAACTGCAGAAACTTCAGTGATAAAATGAGATTAAAACTACAGAATAAATAGATTGGTTCTTTGGCCTGAAGGCTTCATTATAAATTAAAAGGAGCAGGGCCTCAGTCCATGTTTGGCATTTTGCTGGACAGATTTGGCGACCTGGAGAATTTCACTTCAATCTGCAGCCCTTTATAGAGCTGCTTACTGTGTAATACAAATAAAAGATCGTAATGTATGGATAGATGGGTGATTGGATGGATAAATGGCTAGATGGATCTTTAGATGGATATTTGGCTGATTGGATAGATGGATGGGTGGATGGATAGATACATGGATGGTGGATGAATGAATTATGGATGGATGGATGGATGGATGGATGGCTGGATGGACAATTAGGAAATGTAGTATAATGGATGGATGGATGGCTGGATGGACAATTAGGAAATGTAGTATAATGGATGGATGGCTGGATGGATGGACAATTAGGAAATGTAGTATAATGGATGGATGGCTGGATGGACAATTAGGAAATGTAGTATAATGGATGGATGGATAATTAGGAAATGTAGTATAATGGATGTATGGATGGATAATTAGGAAATGTAGTATAATGGATGGATGGATAATTAGGAAATGTAGTATAATGGATGTATGGATGGATAATTAGGAAATGTAGTATAATGGATGGATGGATGGCTGGATGGACAATTAGGAAATGTAGTATAATGGATGGATGGATGGATGAATGGAGGGATAATTAGGAAATGTAGTATAATGGATGGATGGCTGGATGGACAATTAGGAAACGTAGTATAATGGATGGATGGATGGCTGGATGGACAATTAGGAAATGTAGTATAATGGATGGATGGCTGGATGGACAATTAGGAAATGTAGTATAATGGATGGATGGATAATTAGGAAATGTAGTATAATGGATGTATGGATGGATAATTAGGAAATGTAGTATAATGGATGGATGGCTGGATGGACAATTAGGAAATGTAGTATAATGGATGGATGGATGGCTGGATGGACAATTAGGAAATGTAGTATAATGGATGGATGGCTGGATGGATGGACAATTAGGAAATGTAGTATAATGGATGGATGCTTGGATGGAGGGACAATTAGGAAGTGTAGTAGGCAGCTTTTCGGAGAGCTGCTTACTCTGTTATATAAAAATGTAGAGTTATAGATGACCGGATGGATGGATGGATTTGGATGGCTGGATGGATGGACAGACTTTACTGATCTTCACTACAGTTGGAGAATCTTTTGTACACATAATCAATAGTCTCACACTTACACACTACACTACACACATTTACACACTCTACCCGGTGCGAACACAAGACAAAGTGCAGAAGAGAGCTACATCAAGCTGAAACAGGAAGTGGGTCATGGTTACTGTTTTGCTGGATGCTGGAATGAGTCTGTAGCTGACGGTGCTCCTGAATAGTCCACACTCATGGATATGATGGCTAAAATATTTCAGTTTCTTTATTATCCATTTTTTGCTACCATC
Organism: Pangasianodon hypophthalmus; assembly: GCF_027358585.1. Taxonomy (NCBI): domain Eukaryota; kingdom Metazoa; phylum Chordata; class Actinopteri; order Siluriformes; family Pangasiidae; genus Pangasianodon; species Pangasianodon hypophthalmus. The sequence continues at coordinate 8,691,637 of NC_069713.1, forward strand.
CTCTTGTCTGTCACTGCCTCGAGTGAATTCAGTCAGTCTTATAATAATGGATTTTATTATTAGAAATAGTCTCGTCTTCTTTTCTCTCACATCCTGCCTTTTTTCAGTCACAAGTGTATAATGTTCTGACATGTCTTAAGATCTCAAAAGTTACAGCACACAGCATTGTGCAGTCGAGTGTTTACCCTGATCACACACACACCTAATGCAGCTTAATATAATTAGCTGATAGGTTAAATGTAGTGTGTCGGAGGAGAGGAAACAGTGCTATAGATCTGCAGGAGTGGAGGTGGAGAACCGTGCATACACAGTAGTAATAAGTGGTCATGTGATATATATTTAAATGAAAAAAACATTACTTAGTAATATGTTTACAGTTTGTGTATATATGTTGTGAACTGCCATGCAGCTAACAATTTCTTTACTGCTTAGACTGCAAGCTAAGAACACATTCCTGTAGTTTAGCCAGCGAACACAATGTGACCAGTGCATTTAACTTTCTAGTTAGCAGTAGCTAGGCGTGTCACTTTTTACTAGCCTTTAAAGTAGCAGTTTGTTATTTTTAGATCCCTCTCTTGGCTGTAAGGTGAACTGCAAGCCTGACAAGCCTTCCTCCTCCCCCATTTTCCCCAAACCCTTCTCATGAAATTATATATGTATGTATTTTAAATAATTTTAAGAACTGAATGGCTGTGTTTGGTTAGTGGCGGGGCTATTTTCTGGGCCAGAAAAATTTCAATACAATTTCTGGGCTAGAAAATGAAAAAACTAGCCGGCCCCATTGCATGGCAGTAATGCGAATCACAATATTATTAAGACATCTTTGAAATGATGGGATCATTAGTGGTTTAGAAACACTTTTAACCATTACAAATTGCACCTTTAAACCTAGGAAGCAGACCTAGAAGCTGGTAAAAGAAAAACAATCCTCCTACTAGCAAAAGTGTATAGAAGGTTTTTTTTTTTTTTTTTTTTAATGAAAATGTGATAAACGGTGTGGCAGTTTTGATATAATATTAGCACATGCCTAGTATTGAACCACATTGTAAAAAAAAATCAATGTTTGATTTTTCTGTGAAAAAGTAATGTGCTAACTATGGTATGTTTGCTAAATAATTCATTTACACTGCTAATTCAGTGCCGAAAATCATTATATAATTAAAACTCGAAAAAAAAAAACAATCCTCCTTTAAGCTGTGCACGCAGGAAGTGGGGTTTTGTTGTTGTGGTGATAAAAAGGTGAAGTCTGGCTGTGAAATCTGTTCCACAGCCCACTGTCACACTGAATAATGTTTGATATTGCTTTAGGCAGAAAAGGGGGTTGCGACTGCTATTTCTGCTCGCACTAATATTCTGGTTCTTTGTCTAAGCGAAAATCTCTGTCCTTGTCCAGGATCTGGAGGACGTGGTGGCGATGGAGGAAGGGGCTCTGCAGAGAAACAGGGCTCAGTGCCGGGACAGCCAGCAGGCCCTTGAGAGCCTGGCCAAGAGGAGAGCACAGCTGAGGGAGGAAATCGAACGCATCCAAGAGCAGCGCAAGCAGGAGGGCCAGCTGGTGAAGCTCTCTCTCTCTCTCACATACACACACACACATGCATATGCATTTCCATGTGCTCTCTCAAACCTTAGCAAACGTGAGGCAGCCTGGAAAAAGCTGAATTCTGGAAAAGTGAATGAAAAAAGGAAATGAAAAATGAAAAATTCATTTTTGACCAAAATTCAGTTCCTTTATTATTTTTTTTAAAGAAGCAATGTGTAATTTTACAGACCTTTACCTTCTGTCTGCAATATGAACTGCAGTTACAATGAAAAAGTGACAATACTCTATTCATAATTATATAGGCTTTTTTTTAAAAATGGGTGGAGCTGAACAGCTTTGCTTGCCTGAGGGCGGGGCTAGGTTCTTTGGAGGATTGTGGGCCTTTTTCAATAAAACGGCGCAACCTGCGTTGTGAGTAAACATACAGAGCAACTTAGTCATGTGAATTTCTTTGTCTAGTCGAGAGATCGATATGAGCAGTAGTCAAATGATCAAATTTCTCTGGCTGTAGTCTATAGAAAAGTCTAAAAGGCTGTTTTTTTTAATACATAAAAAGCAGCCACTTGGTTAAATAAACGTTGTTCCACCTATAACCTTAAATGTTATATCCTTGTGATTTATAAACTGCTGGCACTTCAACCACTCTTGTGCATGAATTAAAGATGCAGTGACAGGGCTGGCTGAGGAACAACCAAGAAGCCTACAGTTACTTGGAAGGACACAATATTTAAAAGTGGCTGTGCTTCACACCTCTCTAAAACCTCTCGGATTAAATCTAACCGAGCTAACTGATCTTGTAGTGGATGGGATCTGCATTGGTGAATGTCGTTTTTCCATTTCCAGTTTGATCCTGATGTTAATGAAACGACTTGAGTATAAATTTTTATAATTAACGTGATCCTAAGTGACATCCAAGATTTAATTTGTAATGAACTTTTTAGTTGACTTTTTTAGTTTAAACTTCTTTCATCGACCTGTTGATCTCTTTTCACTTCCGTTAATGGTTTCCTACATTACCCACAATGCCATTCGACTCCTTGCTGATAGAGCTGCCTAAAGAGAATGATGCAGTGGTGCTTTAGTCCTTTAATCTGTGCACTCTTTTCAAACAGATCAGCTTCCAAAGCTTCGATACACGTCAATACCATTGCTCTCGCTGTCTCATAGATCGCTAACTAGCCGATCCGAGTCTCTGTTGCAACTCAGCTTCGTATAGCTGCACTGCATTCTGGGACTTTGAGTCCAGTGTTTGTATCAATGTCTCCACTCTGAGGTTGAATATGGCTGCAGAATGATGAGTGAGAAAAGAAGTTCTTATCATTAAAATTTGTTAAACATCATTGTAAAGCATACTATGAAACATCACTGTGATATCAGCATGGCGAACAACCTCTCATGGCAATAACAAAAATACAGCATCAACTAATAAATTAGCAAATATTTCAATATAAACATATTTAATGTGTTTCAAAGTGGAATTTTCCTTTAACACTCTTAAGTAAAGGTCATGACACAGGCACGAGAAAGCCACAATCCTCTTAGTGAATGAATTGACTCGAATCAGATTCGATCAATATCAGCTCACATTCCCATGCTCAGTATCAGATTAATGCATGCCTAATAACTGAGTAATAATATTATTATCATTAAATTTGATTGCACACACATAAGCATGTGTATACACACATAAACGTAAAGATGAAGTCACAGTCTTATACAGTACTGTGCAAACGTCTTAGGCACATGCAAAGAAATGCAAAGATGCCTTCAAAAATAATGAAACTAAATGTTTCTACATTTAAAAAAATACTATAAAGAGCAGTAAACAGTAATAAATGAAACAAAGTCAATATTTGGTGTGATGGTCCTTTGCTTTAAAAAAAAAATACTAATCTCGGGTACAATGTGTGCAGTTTTATAAGGAAATGAGCTGTAAGTGTTACTGAGCATCTTGCAGAAGCAGCCACAGTTCTTCTGGAGACTTTTACTGTCACACTTGCTTCTTATTTTTGCAGTAAAACCCAGCAGCCTTCATTATGTTTTTTGTCTAAAAAGTGTCTCTTATGCTGCTTTCTTTAGTGACATACAAACATTTTTTGTGTAACATTTAATTTTGTGCTGAAAAACTAATGTTTGGAAATCTAAAATGTTTTTGTACTGAATCAATAATGTAGAAGTCATAAAATAAAAATCTATAACAAAGTTTGTATTAAAAAAATTAAGTGCCTAAGACTTTTGAAATCACACAAATTGTGCCACTGGACTTCACTATACCGACTCTTTGATCTCTGATTGAAATATCTTCTCCCTGTGTGTGTGTCTGTGTGTGTGTGTGTGTGCAGCTCCTGTCTCTGCAGGAGGAGCAGGAGGAACTGGAGCAGAGAGTGCAGGAATATGAGGCAGAGCTGACGAGAGCTAAAGACGAGCTGCGGCGCCTCCAGGAGGAGATAAGCAGCACCAGAGCGAGGGTGGAGGAGGTGCACGGCCGCATGGGCCCGCTCAAACACTGCATCGGAGAAACGTACACGGAGATCACTGAGGTTAGTGCTCAGCTTTTTACTCAACATTTAGATAGAAAAAAAATCTCAGTGTTGAATAAATCTAGCCAAAAATGTATTTAACACAGGGTCATTTAAAAAGAAGAATATATACCACAGTCAGTCACTGCCAGCTGATTGCTGATACTTTTACACATTTTTTTGTATTGAAATGTTTTGTATTTATTTGTCTAATTGTATATATTTGCCTACGTAAATATAAATCCATAATCTAGTTTACTGTTAGAATTTCTTTAATTTCTTCCTTTCTTTATTGTTTAATCAATAAAAATCAACGAACTTTTATTAAAAAAAAAATATTTTTATGCCATTCTCAGTACACAGTTTTTAACATCAATCCATTTTACAAGGAAATTCCTCAGTAATATCCTTCTAATTAGGGATTGGAATGAACATTTCATGAATGCAGGTCATCTAGAAAATGAGATCTGAATATAGAATAAAAATTATTTTTTGAAAAAAGGAAAAAAAAACAGTTTTAAACAGTTACAATGTGTGATTTAACATGTTTGCACTCTAGTGAGTGTGGTTCATAAGGGTAATAAAGGAAAGTGACATGTATATGAGGAAATAAGCTTTTCTTGGATATGAAGTGATTGCAAAGTAGGCGGAGCTTAAGCTTCCTTCAAAATGAATACATTTCAGACAATGCGGTTGGTTGAAAATAGTGAAACAAACATTTTTCTGTTTTGATATTTTTTTATTACAGTTCAAGGGGAAAAAATGTTATAGCTGCAATTTATCCCAAACTCTGAAAAATGACTGACATGACCAAAATTGTTATTTCTATATGAATTGTTTTTCATGAAGTTCACATGTGCAGGGATAAAATGTGAGAACGGATAAATTATTAAAATTATTTTTATTTACTTACAAACAGGAATTCATAGAAATTTAATCACTGCAAATTACCTGTAAATTAACTGGAAGCTTGTGCTAACGATTACCAATAAATAATTTATGAAGGAATGTAAATAAATAAATTAAAGAACAGGAACAGGCCCTATAAGTGATGTACAGCTTCCCAGAGAGCTGCATTGATTTTTTTTTTTTTTTATTCAAAGTCTTCTTCAATTCAATTCAATTCTTCAGACCAAAGGCTTTTTTTCTTCTTCCAATTAAAGGCATGTTCTTAATAGCCTCTCCTCGATGTAAGAACATTAAAGGAATAATTCAGCAAGAAGAACATTAAAGAATAATTCAACAACTGAACATTTAAGAGTTAAGAGTCGATCAGCCAAGACATGTTTGGTGCTTGAATTTTATTTCTTTATTTTTGCCCTACACTGTAATAAATTGCTGTAAACTTTACAGTAATTTACTGTCAATTTTGGTTGCCAGTAAGGTACTGTAAAGTTTACAGTAATGAACTGTAAAATATATTTACAGTAAAGTATAGTAACAGCTTAATGTTGTATAAGATGACACATAACCCAGAACATTTGCTCTTTTGGCTGATGCAGGATACAACTGAGTTGAAGGTTATGGGTCTTGCCCAACCATGACAGCTTGGCACTGGGATTTGAACACACAACCTTCTGAGCTGTAACGCAAAGCCTTAACCACTGAGCCACCACAACTAGCTTGCATTGATTCAACTACTTCTAGCACTGAGTTAACGCCACTAAAGGATTGCAATGAATCAGTGCAAGCTAGTTGTGTTAGCTGTGGCAGCTCAGTGGTTACGGCTTCGAGCTGCAGGTAAAAAGGGCATGAGTTCAAATCCCAGCCCCACCAAACTGCCTTGATTGGATCCTTGAGCACGACCCTTCAGCTCAGCTGTATCCTGCATCAACATGCTGGGTTATGTGTTATTTTATACCACGTATGATATTACAGTACTTTACTGTAAATATGTTTTACAGATGTTTACTGTAGATTTTACATTACTTTATTGGCAACCCAGGTTGCCAGTAAATTACTGTAAAATCTACAGTAAATGTATCCAATGAGTAAGCAAACTGAATGTCTAACTCACCACACACACATAGGACATCATAGAGTTAAAAAGAGTCATAGCAGCCATGTTGAAGCATCAGTGTCTGGTCTGGCTTTCAGATGAAGTCAGAATGCAGGATATGACTCAGCATATTTAGGTTTAGAGTCTGTTGTATCTATTGTATTATCTATTGTAAATCTAAAAGGTCTACAAAAACTGTGGTTTCAGTGACATATTTTATTCTACTATAATCAATCATTTAAGAAGGAAAAAGGTTTTAAATAGGTTTTAAGATCCAGTATGCTACTCGTGACTGTACATCCACGGAGTCAGCCAATGTTACAATGTTAAAAGTACATTATTTATCATGATATTGATACGCTTTTGTCAAATTGCATAGCGATTTCCAATGTCTAAAGGTGGAATTGTACTTTAGAAGTGGCTCGAATGATAATATAGCTTCAGTGTGATTTGTGTATTAAATTTTTCCCCTTATACCACAGTGCTGTTGAATCCTTGAATCTGATTGGTTAGAAGGTGTTGATTAATTTTCTGTAACAGCAGCTCTGACAGTAGTTCTGGCTGTTATTCAAATCCCAGGTTAATATTAATGCTCTCCTTCTAATACATTATCGTTACTATAGTAACAGCTCATTCACAGGGACTTGTATTGGAGAGACTATACATAAACTAAGCCTAAGAATAAATGGAATAAAATGTGTTGCTATTGTACAAATATAAATATGTATTCTTTGATATAAGTTTTCAGTAAGGAGACGTATAATTTTTTCAGAATTATGGAAGGAGTCTCCAGTGTCAGGGCTTTGTAGCTGTCAGTAATTTTTCAGGAATGACTGTTTATAGCTGCTGTAATGTAAGTGATAACAGGAACTAACTTGTGTAGTGGACATTCCAGAATATTAAATCTTTAATATATGAAATTGTTAGCTCTGGCAAATTGCTGTGGTATAAGAGGAATAAAACATTTTGGGACATTGTGTTATTGGAAAATAATCAACTTTGTGGTGGTAACAGAATGTCAGGCCACTCCGTTGTTGAATGTTTCCTATAACAATACGTTAAAGTACTGTAGTAATGGAGTTCAAATAAAGTTACAGACGTGTAACGTGGGTGATGATGTAATTGTGCAGTTTGCACAGTGAAAAACTAGTAGCTATAAGCTTTCCTTATTTGCTAGCTACATTAGCATTGTAGCGTCGGGATAAAACTAGCACTGCAGACACAGAGGAAGTTAAAACTCCAGATTATACGAAACCAACAAATCTTTTCTATAGAACATCTAGGGAGAAAAAAGAATGGACATTGTGTGTCGTGTTACGAGCTAATTTGCATAATTTTGTGATGTGTAAATGCATTTTTTTAAATTTATCTCCTAGGCTAAACAGAGACTAGGTGAACTGATTACTGAGATGATTGCCATCGAGGCATGTGCTCCTGAGATCACGTCCCACCAGGCGAAAGAAACCTTATCCATGGCTGTAGACAGCAGTTCCAGAGAGGAAGACGAGGATGTCAAAGAGCAGTGCAACCGTGTCTACGAGGACAAAAAAGCACTCAAACTTCACAGTGTGGAGAACGAGCCTTCTGAGCAGGAAAACGAAGACGGACCTGAGAAACTGCAGCGCTCTGCTGAGAACTTGGTCTAACACACATTATATGAAATTAGCGGAAGTGACTTATTGTATGAATTTAAAACAGTGCTAGTCCTAGCCGTTCTGGGACCACAGGCAAGATTTTGTCCCAACCACACCACCTTTCCACTGAGGTTCCTGAAGAACTAAAGAGGAACTTTCCTGAATCAGAACTATAAAGTTCCACAGTTAATTTTTGTAGGCATTTTTTTCCCCCCTCAACCAACAGTGAACATTACATTCTCAAATTCTCTTGATTTTTATTCTCAAATTCTCTTGATTAAGTGACAGCAAAGGCAAACAACATTCTCATCACCAGATAATAAAAATCTAGAGAGCAAGCTAAGCTATTTAGTTAGCCGATACTAGCTAGCACTAATAGGAGTGCTGTTATGGTTACAATGTACATGTCACGTTAGTGATGTTTTGTTCATATCAGCACAAAAGGTGTCCAGCCAAGACTTTTCTACAAAAAGAACAAAAACCCACTGACGCTATGGTTTTTTGCTCAGGAACTAGCAGTAGAAACGTGCCTATATATTTACATCTTTTACCACAGGAAGTGTAGCTGTGTGACTACATAAACACATAGCTCAATCAGTAGCTAGCTAATTCCCTGTCTAATGTTCGGAAACCACTTTAGAATGTTCCAGCATCTTGTAAAGATTATTAACTAACTAAGAAAATACAGGCTTATCTAATCTAACTTCCATTTTCCTTTCAACTATTTAACTAGCTTTAACTTGTTTAACTAGTTTAACTTGGCTGACTAACAGGCTAACGTATATAAACACATCTCTCAGTTAGTAGCTGGCTAGTTCCCTGTCTAATGTTTGGAAACCACTTTCGAATGTTCATGATAAAAATTTTAAATATTGTAAACATTAAATATTGTAAGCATAGCTAGCTAAGAAAATGCAAGCTTACCTAATCTAGCTTCCATTTTCCTTTCAACTGTTTAACTAGCTAGTTAAATTGGCTGACTAACAAGCTAATGTAAATAAACACATCTGTCAGTAGCTAGCTAGTTCCCTGTCTAATGTTTGGAAACCACTTTCGAATATTCATGATAAAAAATTCTAAGATATTGTATAGACTATTAGCTAGCTAAGAAAATGCAAGCTCACTTAATCTAGCTTCAATAACTAGCTTGCTAACATAGCTAATGTTAGCAGAAGGACCAGCACTGATTTAAAGTTTAGTAATCATTTAGATTTTGCATTGTGTGTATGGTACTCTTCTCTTTATGTGTTCTGGCCCCTTACTTTGTCATTATTTTAATTTCACAGAAGAGCAGTGGTTCGTCTTCATTCACTGAGATCACTTTAACAGAGTTTAAAGAAGAGGATGCATCACCCAGATCAATAACGTCACAGGTAAAGGGCACACGCAGTAAGAACCGATTGTCATGTATAAAGACATTTATTATTTATCAGGAAGCAGGTGTCTGTGATGCTGCATCAGTTTTATATCTATATTTAATATTTCCTGGATACACTTCAATTCATGCTCAAATATTTAGGGAAGAAAATATGTAATGTATATATAAATTATACGTAAATACATCATGTGGAGTTTCAACTGTTTTTTTTTTTCAGTCTTGAAACAGCACTCTGGATTGTGTCCTATTAAAATGCACAACATACACCAGCCGCCCACTTTAATAGGAACATCAGTGCACCTGTTTACTCTTGCAGTTATCTTTATCGGCCAATCATGAGGCAGCAGCGCAATGTATAACATCACGCAGATACAGGTCAAGCGCTTCAGTTAATGTTCACATCAAACGTCAGAATGGGGGAAAAATGTGATCTCAGTGACTTTGGTCATGGCGTGGATTGCATTGTTGGTACCAGACAGGATGGTATGGGTACTGCTGATCTCCTGGGAGTCTCTACAGTTTATACAGAATGGTGTGGAAAAAACAAAACATCTAGTAAGCATCAATTATGGGCCAGAAACACCTTGTTGATGAGAGAGGTCAGAGGACAACGGCCGGACTGGTCTAATAATCACTCTTTACAACCGTGGTGAGCAGAAAAGCATCTCAGAATGCACAGTTCATTCAACTTTGAGGTGGACTGGCTACAACAGCAGATCTGGATGTTTTTATGCATTGCACTGATGCCACATGATTGGCTGATTGGATAATTGTATGAATGAATATTTTAGTATTTTTGCAATATTTAATAGTATTAAATATGGAATGTTACCCAGCTCTAAGGATTACACAAATACATTTTCCTGCCATAGAAGAATGGTTGTTAGCAAGAGGTCAAAATTACTTGTTTAAACCTTAACCCCATTTTAGGGGAACAAAGACATCCTAATTTTGACCAAAATTTAATTTCTCACTTAATTGTAACCTTCTGGAACTAGTCCTACCCTAAAAAACTAATCACATGGCGTTTGTGAAATTTACTGCTTCATATTACTATGGTTTGGTTTTCTCTCTAAAGCACACTGGCTCTGCTGATCTAGAAGAAGAGGATTTTGAAATCGTCCAATCCCTCATGTCCAAACCGGTTAATCAGACTGCTAGCAAGGAGTTTGACTTCTTCCACCCAGACCCTTTTGTTGATTGTAAGTGGGCTGTTATCTGATACCATCTACTTTGATTTAAATCAGAGTTCTCAGGCTTCCTGGAACACTTACTGTTTAAAAACATATAATTTAGGAACCAGTTTTTCTGTCACCTTAAATATGCAAAAAATGTATAAATTGTCTTTAATAAATTGTATTAGTGATGTATTAGTGTATTGTATATTAGATATATTGTATAATTGATTTATTAGTGAGATTCTGAAAAAAATCTAAATTTGGCTTGTTAAATCAATGATATTCATTATTTTAGTGTATTTTCTTCTCAGCTTAAATCACAGATACACTCTTAGAAAGAAAAACTCCATCTAAAGGGCTCTTTTGTTTGTCCCTCTGGAGAAACCCTTAACTCTACAATTGAGAGTTTCTCTCTGAGCACTAGAATCCCATTAAAAATAGAGAACTGTTAAACATTCAGATAACCCTTGAGGAACCCTTCAGAAATATTTGATCAGAATTTTTTTGCTTTATTTCATGAGGAAAATCTAGTTTAGAATTTATTTTACAAAAGAGACCTGAGCAAAATACTAGTATAGGTCTAGGAGCTCTGACAAGATTTCGGATTGTCGAGGCTGTTAGGAGTCATACTGTCTTACATATAGTCATTGAAATCTGAACTCTGGTCATATTCTTCTCACTTATTTGGTGTATTTGTGCATTTAAAACAATTTAAAATTCTGAGTTACACGTTTTACTCATAATCCAATGAGAACTGGTTGAGGAAACAGTATGTATGAGAGTGTTTCTGTGTTTTAATCAGTGAATTAGAGGTTGTATTGTTGACTTTAATATTTACGATGTTGTCAGTTCTGATGACTTTCTATGAGCAGCAGCTTTCATTAAAGAAAACTGTCATAAGAAACCCTGAAAAATGATTACAGTATATGTAATATGCAAATACATCATGTCTAAAGTACATTCCATCTACTTCCTAGATGATGTGTTCGGAGATGAACGCTTTCCAAAAGTGGATATGACAGGTCAGTGTTGTGTGTTATATGTATTCTTAAATACTGCATAACTTTAACATAGTTTAAATAGTGTACCTAGTTTTTGTATTTTCTATGCGATTCTTTGTGTAAATTTATTAGTATGAACTGGATGTGCCATTAAGAAATTACAAATCAGTACCTAACATGGTGTTGTTTTCTCTCAGAATTCCTATCTGGTGATCCATTCAAAGGCAGCGACCCCTTTGCTTGTGATAACCTGTTCAATGATGTAGCAAATGGCCCGTTTCCTCAGGATTCACCCCTCAGTGAAGAAGGCAGTGCTAAGGAATCCAACCCTCTGCCTTCGAGTCCTGAATCTGCTAGTAAAGAAGAACATGCCGATATTGCAAATGTTGCCTATATTCCAGCTAGTTCTAACTGCAGTCAGTCCATTGACTCTGGAATGTTTGAACAAAATGTCCCTGAGCTTGCTGATTCTGAGAAACACGTGTCATACGATGATGTCTGTCCTCAGGTTGGAATTGAAATCACAGTGACCCAAGATCTCGACAATGTGGAACTGAGTAACACCATAGGAAATGAGTCGGATCTGCCTGCAATCCCCCAGATTGAAGATGGAGGACGGTTCGACCCTATTGTTTGCGAACATAATAATATTCACGAATCTGAGTCCAGTTCCACAGTTGACAGCTCCTTTGATGGAGATTTTGGCACAGCCGAAGATCATCCAGAGGAAGAGCCAGAAGTTGAGGCAGAACCCAGTTATATTAGAAGGAATCAAGCGCTGTACGGACTTCAGCGGATTGATACAAGCTCATACACAAGTTTTCCTCTCAGTCCTGAAGCATATGATCCAGAGCCGTTTCCTGTTAGCAGTAATATAGATGAGAAGCCATCATCCTTGAGTAGCGATCAGAATACTGTCACTGAAATAAAGCCTGAGATGGAATTAATTGAAGACACAGAAAATGTGTCTCCTCATATTGATCCTGGTAATCCAAGCCCTCCCAATCAAGAGGTACATGATGTAAAGAGTGACCCTTGCTCTCTTGATCTGAAAGAAGATCATTTCAGTAATACAAATGATGTGAGCCATAATGAAGAACCATCCGACTCAGACGACCACAAATTTGGCGATATATATTTCTTCACAGTCCGGTTAGACCCTGGTAGTTCTGACGCTAGCCCTGTTTCTCCTGAAGTAAGCGAGAGAAAGAAATCTGAGGGTGACCACGCAAGTCCTGAATCTGTTGACACAGATGAATTTGACTATGCTGCTCCAGAGGACCCTAAGCAGGGTAGTTTTGAAGATCATCCAGAGGAAAGCTTTGACAAAGAAGAATCCAAGGTCAGACCAGAACAACCGCCCATCAGTCCTGAACCAAATGAACCAGTTGAGTCTGAGTCAAAAAATCCACATTCAATCCCTATTTCTCTTGAACCTAAAGACCAAAGCACTGGCCTTGACCCCTTTGAATGCAATATATTTGATTTAGAGAGCAATAGTGCATTTAAACCCCAATCAGAAGATACAGAAAATGTTGAACTAGCTTGTACTGTGGATACAAATTCAGAGAGCTGTAATACAGAGCCTGTAGTTCAGTACCTCATAAGCCCTGTCTCTGGTGACACTGGGATGTTTGCGACCGATGGTTACAAGCTTTGTGCTCGCAACCCATTCAGCTTTGACACTGGTAGCATAGATCACTGTGACAACACTGAAAGGAATCCTGAGCCTCTTGACTCTGAAACTTGTGTTATACAGGAATCTGGCTCATCTGAGACAAATTTCCAAAGCTTGGTCCTACTGGATCCAGTACTCATAGGTAACCCAGTAAATGCATTTGAAGCCAAAAATCCAAACACTGACAGCAGAAGACTAGATTCTGGGTATCATGAATTTAGTGGACTGGATCCTTTCAGTCCTGCACCTACAGAATCACATTCAGTGTCTACAGAAATGGGTCCAGGCTCTGTAACTGACAATCTAGTGATAGAGATTCCCAGTCCCACCAATTTGGATATAAAGGTCCCTGATCCCTTTAGCCCTGAGTCCAGTGATACAACTATATTTGATTCTGAACCTGAAATCTGTAACCCTGCAACCAACGATGGAATAACAAAAGATTCAGGTCTCGGGTGTACTGGTTCTTCTGATGTGCTTGCTGATTCCTTTAGTGGATCCGAACTTGACAGTTTTGACCCCTTTAGTCCGATGCCGCATCTTACAGGAAGCAGTTACACTCACTGCAACATGGATATCCTTGTCCCTGAATCTGTCCAAGACGATTCCAGACCTTATGGAGATAACAGATCCAGTAGCTGGGACTCTGGAGTTAGTCAGTCTCCTCAACTACACTGTGATTCTACACCAAACAGAGCAGATCCCCTCCTACCACCCGAGGCCAACCTGGTTAGCCCTGATACCCAAAACTTAAGCTTTTCACCCAGTTACTCAACAACAGACATTTTTTTCCAGTCCAACTCCAGTACCTTGACAGGTGATGTTGGCTCAACACCCAAAGTTGAGAAAATAACCATACAGGAAAAAAATTCCACAGTAAGTGTCACAGCCATGGAAGACCTCGCCGAAATAGATTTCTTCTGCTCTGAGCTCAGCAAAATGGTGGCCTCACGTTCCTCCGATTCTGTTCAGCAAAGTGTCACCGAGATGCTTTTTGGCTCTAATCCAGACACTGCCAAGTTCTATCCATGGGATTTGGAAAACAGCAACACTGATATTAAGGAGACCTCAAGTCCAGAAGTTGATTTCGGACATATGCTGGATGATGCCAAGAAACCTAGCTTGCTATGATGAAGGGGCACTCATAAAATTTGCACGGACAAGTACAGTACTTTTAGAGAAGCTTCTTGTGTTCTCTGTTAGGAATCTGAAATCAAGCTTCCAGGAAATGACATCATCAATGACTAAACATTACTTTGAACATACATATCATATGACACCAGAGGATTGCCTACTGTAGCAAGGACAAAACGATCTATCTATAATGGAGGTGTTGTGAAGCCAGAAGATTACTGAAGACTGAAACATTGGTTATGGAATCTCCCTAGAAATAAGTACCATACTTGACCTTTAGGTTTGAACCCTTTTAGAAAGAAGGTTTTCTCCATTTTAGTAGTAGACCGAATCCTCGTAAAGCCTGATGGACAGTTTAAGTAGCACCACTGCGTCATGTTGTACCTCCGTGTACTCTGTACTAAAATGCACTGCACATATCAGTTGTCTTCTTCCACTTCTTAAATGTGTCCATTTTTTTGGAAGAATACCATCACCTGATGTAACAAGCATGCTACATTGTCCTTCCCAGCTTCTTGGGTTATTTCAGGGGTGTAACATATTCCTTTGTTCATACATCTGTACAAACCTGACTTGTTTAACAGGGTTTATTTTAAGACAAACATCGCAGAAAGTCTCAGAGTGAGAGAGAGAGAGAGAGAGAGAGAGATGGACAGAGAGAGGACACAGCTGACTGAAGGTTCTCACATTGAATACCTCTAGTACAGTGCTGCATGAATCAAGTGTTCTTAAAGAGTGTATGTAGAGATTATTAATTTATCCACTGGCTATTTTCCGAGTAGATCCGTTAGAAATTTCATTAAATTTAGCAGTGTTTGCATCCAGTGCGTGAGTCTGGTAAACAAGTCATTACATTTGTATGACCTACACTACTTACTATCTTGATCATGTTAAGTAGCATTTTATACAGAGTTCTGTTATTAATTTTCACACATCACGAATCATTGTATAAGTGCTCTGCTTCTTCAGGCCTTGGAATCTGCAATACTAATCAATATATAGAGAATTGCTTATGTTTTATAAGCAATTCATAACACATATATGAAATTATATAAATACATGTTCAGCCTAATGTAACTACTACAAATCCAAATGAATGAAGATTTTAAGCAACTACTGATACACAAATTATGTCATATCTGTGTGTATGCTTGTACTAGATGTCTGTCTGTTCTTGTGTGCAAAGTGTTTTATCATTGGCATCAAAACATTAATTTGTAAAATAAATGAATATATAATACAGTAAAAGTTTTAAAACAGCTGTACTTGTCAGTTTTATGATTTCCATATTAGGTCTTAGGTGTGAGTGGTAATTCCCAAGGAAGAAAATATGGGATAAGAAAATTAAATGTACCAATGAATAAATAACAAATAAAAACTTTATACAGCTGAGTGCAAATGTTTTCATACTCCAGAAAGCATGAAACAAACATGGAACAAGACATGGAGTTTGATTTCAGAGATGGTCCTTCAAGATATTAAGACATTAATATTAGGTGCAGTCGTGGCCTAATGGATAGAGAGTCGGACTTGCAACCTGAAGGTGAAACATAGATTTGAATAATTTTGTTTTTATATTAACAGCACTTACTTAATAATTTTTTTTCAAATATTAAAATTGATGTTAGATTCAAAATAACTATCTTCATATTTAATTTCATGTAACTGAGCTTTATTCGAGTGATATTAATGAATTAATTCATCAACCGTTTTCTCCTGGTCAGGGTCACAGTGGATCCAGAGCCAATCCTGGTTACACTTGGCACAAGTCGGAAATACATCCTGGATGGGATGTCAATCCATCTCAAGGCACCACACACACACACACTCACACACTTATTCACACCTAGGGACAGTTTAGCATATCTATGTAATTTTTGGGGGAAACTGGAAAACCCAGAGGAAACTAATGTCAACATGGTGAAAACATGGAAAACGCCAAAGAGACAGTAACTTGATCTATGCTGCATTCGGGTTATGTGGTATTTTGCAAGTGTAATAATGTCATTTACCATCTCTGCATGTTCGACCTGTGAAGGGGAAAATAAAAACATGGACATCTCCACGAAAGTGTGTTTTTTGGTTGCTCTGTCAGAGCACGTAAAGCTCATAAAAAGCTACTTTCAGCTACTTTCAAAACAGTGATTAGTAAGGTCAGTGTTACAGATATAATGAAGTACTGTGTCTGTATATTAGCTGATCTAAAGCCAATACTGCTATAAACTAACTTAAAAGTAGAGAAGGGGGACTTCACACTGTTCATGTTCATTTGACGTCACTCTATAAACGGGGAAGGAACTGGTAGTTGAGAAGACGACCCCAAGTTGACGAGTTGAAATTTTAAGTTGAGGGAGTGTTTTCTGTGGCCACGGACACAGCATTAAATTCAAGATAACATTATTTATGTTTTTTTTTTATATTATTGAGCTTTATGTTCAGTTTATTTAATTCAATTGACCTGTAAACTAGGCTTATAACTACAATAAATTAATAATAACTATAATTACTTTGATAGAGGCTGATTGTGACCGCCACCAGGGTGCTCTTATTTTTTTTTCTAATTATTACCTTTAATTAGAACCACAGATCTAGAGCACGTCAACAGAGATGCAAAGAAAAATTCAGACTAAGGACTCGATTGCTGTGGGTCCAAACCTGTTCAGAATCAGAATCAGAAATGATTTATTGCCAGGTACAGTAAAGGACACTCTACAGTACTAGGAATTTGTCTTGATGTCAGGTGCAAACACAGAATCATAGATATAAAGTCAAGTGGGATACAGAAATGAAGAATACAAAAATAAAAAAATGCAACACAATAACAAGAGTAAAACAATACTGAAGTGCATAGTGCAAGATGAACATGCTGTATATAAATATGAACTATGTAAACAGCAGACAAGATAGAATATATGTTCCGGCATGACAGTGCCCCTGTGTACTCAGAGCGAGGTCAGTGAAGACATGGTTTTCCAAGGTTGGTGTGAAAGAACCGTGAGCTCAACCCCACCGAACATCTTTGGGATGAACTGAAACGCTGACTGCACACCAGGCCTCCTCACCTGACATCAGTGCCTGACCTCATTAATGAGGTCTAACTTGTGGCTGAATGGAAAAATCCCCACAGTCACGCTCTAAAATCAAGTGGAAAGCCTTCCCAGAAGAGTGGAGGTTATTATAACAGGAAACAAATCTGGAAAAGGATGTTTAATTAACAAGCATTATGGGTGTGATGGGGAGGGGGTGAAAACTTTTGCACTGACCTCTACCTGCATCTATAGGCTTAGACAGAAAAAAAACACAGATGGAGTGAAGTTCTCCTCCACGTGCGCAAACACGAGTGACGTCTACAACAAACCGTCCAATCAGAAGTCGAGTTTTCGTGTGCGTCAGAGAACAACACAGTGACGTGTCCGTGTTGTCTCCTAGCAGAGGAGGAAACGGGGAAGGCCGAAGACTTCATGTATAAAGTAGCTAGCTAGAAATATTATTATTAGCTAAATATTTATTAGTGTTATGAAGTACAGCGAAATGTGTTTACCTAGTGTTTAGTTGCGTTATTGAACGGAAATGACGTGATGCTAGTTCATGAAAACTTCAAGTTTTATCGTTCTGGCTAGTTTGCGCTAGCGTGCTAGCTTGTAAAGTGAAAGAGCCGCTGTTTGTTTTGATAGCATGGTTTAATTTTTTTTTATCCACAATGAATGAGAAATCGTAATCAATTCGTTCTATATATAATTACGACATTATTTATCTAATAAAGCAGTGTGTCAGCCGTGTGTGTGTGTGTTTTAAGAGTGTAGAGAAAGAGGAGCGCTGATTAGCTAGCTCTCAGACTAGCATTAGTGACTATGGGAAACTGTCTGAAATCCCCGACATCGGACGACATTTCGTTACTGCACGAGTCTCAGTCGGACCGAGCCAGCACCGGGGACGGAGCCGAGCCCGAGTTCGAGCCTCCTCCGCCCTATGAGGTCAGTTCATCATGCAGTCATCACAGCACGTTAATTCCTCAGCAGATCAGCAGCTTCATCACATCACGCGCTCAGAGCCTTGTTGTGCTAATCAGGTTCCTGCTCACAGAGTCTGAGATAAACATTGGCTTTATGTAGAGTCTGAGATAAACACTGGCTTTGTGTAGAGTCTGAGATAAACACTGGCTATATATAGAGTCTGAGATAAACACTGGCTTTGTGTAGAGTGTGAGATAAACACTGGCTTTGTGTAGAGTCTGAGATAAACACTGGCTTTGTGTAGAGTCTGAGATAAACACTGGCTTTACGTAGAGTCTGAGATAAGCACTGGCTTTGTGTAGAGTGTGAGATAAACACTGGCTTTGTGTAGAGTGTGAGATAAACACTGGCTTTATGTAGAGTCTGAGATAAACACTGGCTTTACGTTGAGTCTGAGATAAACACTGGCTTTGTGTAGAGTGTGAGATAAACACTGGCTTTGTGTAGAGTCTGAGATAAACACTGGCTTTACGTTGAGTCTGAGATAAACACTGGCTTTATGTAGAGTCTGAGATAAAGCGCTGGCGTTACGTAGAGTCTGAGATAAACACTCGCTTTGTGTAGAGTGTGAGATAAACACTGGCTTTGTGTAGAGTGTGAGATAAACACTGGCTTTGTGTAGAGTCTGAGATAAACACTCGCTTTGTGTAGAGTCTGAGATAAACACTGGCTTTGTGTAGAGTGTGAGATAAACACTGGCTTTGTGTAGAGTCTGACATAAGCACTGGCTTTGTGTAGAGTCTGAGATAAACACTGGCTTTGTGTAGAGTGTGAGATAAACACTGGCTTTGTGTAGAGTGTGAGATAAACACTGGCTTTATGTAGAGTCTGAGATAAACACTGGCTTTACGTTGAGTCTGAGATAAACACTGGCTTTGTGTAGAGTGTGAGATAAACACTGGCTTTATGTAGAGTCTGAGATAAACACTGGCTTTACGTTGAGTCTGAGATAAACACTGGCGTTACATAGAGTCTGAGATAAACACTCGCTTTGTGTAGAGTGTGAGATAAACACTGGCTTTGTGTAGAGTCTGAGATAAACACTGGCTTTGTGTAGAGTCTGAGATAAACACTGGCTTTGTGTAGAGTCTGAGATAAACACTGTCTTTATGTAAACAGCTTGATTTATAATTTAACATTTTTATTCCCACTTTTTCAGGATTAGTTGCTGTTTTAGATTCTGTGCTGCAGGTGTTTAGTTACAGACGTACAAACTTTATTAGCTAATGTTTACATGTCTGAAAAACAGCATTATAGAATCACAGATATTATGGCAAATTGAGCCCAAATATCCAAAAGTGTCTTTCTTTCTTTCTTTCTTTCTTTCTTTCTTATTTGCTTCCTTTGTTCTTTCTTTCCTTCCTTCCTTCTTTCCTTATTTCATTCACTTTTCCCCTTGATTCCTTCCTTCCTTTCTGTCTTCCTTCTTTTCTTCCTTCCTCACTTCCTTCCTTCCTTGCTTCCCCCCTTGATTGCTTTCTTCCTTCTGTCTTTCCTTCCTTCCTTCATTCCATCCTTGCTTTCTTCTGTCTTTCCTCCCTTTGCTCAGAGCAGGATGGATACACCTGAGCAGTTGTGTGTTTTTACTCAGGAACCCAAAGCATGTCAGTCCAACTGGAAGCTCAAACAGCTGTGCAGTATGACAATATAACACCAGTATTGTGATAAAGTACATAACAGTATACGCTTCTGAGATATCACAGTTAAAATAATTTCTCAAATAACACATTTTGTCAATTTCTTTTTTGTCAAATAACTTTGTAGACATTAAATAAAAGTCATTAACTCAGATTTTGCTATTTTTTAAAATAACAATGCTACAGTCTTGCCATGTAAATATCGTGATACATATCACATGTCGAAGAATTATCTTCAAGCAGTGTGATATGATATTTTAGCCCAAAGCCTTAACCAGTAACGCCGCCAACTCCGTATACACAACATGGACACCTGACCATCACAGCCATATGGTCAAAACCATGGGCATTAATTAGCATGGCGTTGGTCCTATCTTTACTGTTATAATAACCTCCACTCTTCTGGGAAGCTTTCCACTAGAGTTTGGAGCGTGGCTGTGTGGATTTGTGATCATTCAGCCACAAGAGCATTAGTGAGATCAGGCGCTGATGTTGGTGAGGAGGTCTGGGGTGCAGTCGGTGTTCCAGTTCATCCCAAAGGTGTTCAGTGGAGTTGAGGTCAGGGCTCTGTGCAGGACATTCGAGTTCTTCCACTCCAACCTTCACACACCATGTCTTCATGGAGCTCGCTTTGTGCACAGGGGCATTGTCATGCTGGAACAGTTTTGGATCTCTTACTTCCAGTGAAGGAAATCTGTAATGCTACAGCATATAGAGACATTCTAGACAACTGTGTGCTTCAAACTTTGTGGCAACAGTTTGAGGAATAACCTCATATGGGTGTGATGGTCAGGTGTCCACATAGTGTATCTACAATATGAGATACTGGGTCTTTTCCTCTGGTGCTCTCTCATCCTCCTCCTAATAAATCAGAGGTCCAGTTATGCTTAAAAAGCTTAAAAATTCGTCAGGTGGAATCGGGGACTGATTCCCGTTTATAACGAGCCCCCACTCATCTCCTATAGACAGGACACAGATATCAAAGACCTGCTTGTCACAAATTAAATGATCTGTCTCATACATTCTGGGTCACTCTTGTAGAAATTTAAACATCTATTAAATGTATTAACATTTTAGCCACTAAGGATCAGCTTTTGTCACTCATCTCTTCTCGTGCATCACCATCGGAGGTGTTTATTGTCTTTCCTGTAAGAGATGCAGTGTACTTTAGAGAAACAGGAGATCAGAATTTCCCCCTTTCCAGTGGTGAGACACTTCAGCAGCGATGGACGTAACATTACTGTTGTTGATGTCATATTTTCATATAGCAGACTTGTAACAGAGTGGAAGTTTGTGTGACAGCATCATGAGTTAGATCATTTTTCCTATAATGCTTCTTTCATTTAACCAGCTGTGGTTTCTGATGATGTCACTGGTGCCAAGTCCACTACTAATGGCTATTCAACTTAATACCCACATACCTGCTGAATGTGCATGTGTGTTTGTGTGTGTTGTGCAGGAGCAGGCACGCATGCCCGTGTACCATCCCACACCCAGCCAGACGTGTTTGGCCACCCAGCTGACGGAGGAGGAGCAGATCCGCATTGCTCAGCGCATCGGCCTCATTCAGCACCTGCCCAGAGGAGTGTTCGACGGAGGGAAGGACGGCTCTGAGAAGAAGATCCGAGAGTGAGTGCACTACAGGGGTCATGCACACCAGCAATTAAAATATGCCATTGGGATAAGTGTGGTTTCCGTTCTCTGGTTTTTTTATTCACAATTACAAATGAAACACCTGAATGGAAATGTCCCATGTAGAGCCTTAAGCTTGGGTGAGGTGGAAACGGTGGCGTGCTGATAGAGAAGATGCAATAAAGGGTATGAGTAGTTGGCATGCTGTTTCCGTATTAAAGGTGGCCGATATGACAAACATATCTTGATATTTCTATATATAACTGCCATATAAACTGGTCAATTCAAGACTAAAATATATATTTTACCATTTAAAAGAATAAGTACAAAATTGTAACATATAATAAACTGAGTTTAATATCAGGAGCACCTGTACACCTGCTCATTCATGCAATTATCCTATCAGCCATTCATTCAGCAGCGAAATTCATGGAATCGTGCAGATACAGGTCAAAAAGCTTCAGTTAGTGTTCACATCAAACATGAGAATGGTGAAAAAATCTCAGTGATCTCAGTGACTTTGCTGGTGCCAGGGGGCATTGTTGTTGCAAGACGGGCTGGTTTGAGTATTTCAGAAACCGGTGATCTCCTGGGATCTTTTTTTATTTTTACACACAATAGTCTGTAAAGTTTATACAGAATGGTGCAAAAAAAACAAAAAACATCCATTTTTGCAAGCAGAATTGCCTTGTTGATGAAAAAGTTCAGAGGAGAATGGCCAGACTGGTTCAAGCTGACAGATAGGCTATGGTAAACACTAATCAAATAACCACTCTTTACAACCAGGGTGAGCAGAAAAGCATCTCAAAAATGTCAATCTTTGAGGTGGATAGGTCTATAATAGCAAAATGTCACATTAGGTTTCACTCCTGTGAGTCAAGAATAGGAATCTGAGGCTACAGTGGGCACAGACTGACCCAAACTGGACAGATGAAGAAAAAGCATCACGTTTAGGTGCTGTTCATGGAAAATAATAAACATTGTGGTGGTAACAGTAACTCTGCTGCATCACTTCACCCCATCATTGATTATTTTCCTATAGTAGCTGACCCACAAGCATTTCAAACTTTGTCCAAGAAACACCCAGCATCATAAATTCATCACTTTGAAACAGAGACCAGACTCAGTAACTAATCCTGTTTTCTCTTCTTCTTTTCAGGTGTGTGATTTGTATGATGGACTTTGTATACGGCGACCCCATCAGGTTCCTGCCCTGCATGCACATCTACCACATGGACTGCATAGACGACTGGCTCATGCGCTCCTTCACCTGTCCTTCCTGCATGGAACCAGTCGACGCTGCGCTCCTCTCCACGTATGAGACCAACTGACCAGCTCGAGCCAGCTGCACGTCGCCATGCTCTCTGAAGAGACACCTTCCCCCCGGTTCTCAGCAGCAACATCCAGCAAAGAGCAGCCGAAGGCCTCCGTCGTGTCCTCAGCTGCACTAACTAGTTAACGGGTTAGTATAGAGGCCAATCTTTGAAGATACCCAACACACACACACACACACACACTTCTTTTCCTTTATCTCACTGGTCATGCACATTCTGTATCAGTTATTCGCAATTTTTGGGGTATATTTGCAGCTGAAATAGAAGAGATTCCTGAGGACTGAACATCTCTGGTCTAGCGTTAGAGCAGAACTTTGTATTCTCAAGCACTTATCGGCTGTTCTGAGCTACAGTGATTGGACACTTTTTCTTCTTCTTCATCTTCTTTTTTTTTGAAATGGCTCCGCTGAAGAAATCTGGCACGGTTCTCTGTTGCTTTGACTAAACGTAGATCTGGCTCAGCAGTAATATTAAGGCTCAGGGGTGTACAACAATCTCCCAGAACATGTGCTGACTGTATCACAAAGCTTCTTCGTCTCTGATTTACTGCTTATACCAGGACGGGCTCAGTAAAGTAAGCATTTATTACAATATGCATCACTTACACAATAACAAATGGCATATTTTAGCATCATTACCATACACCTTACACATGCTGTAGTGACATTTATACTAAAGTACTGTTGAACAGTAGTTCTATCAACACGCTCGTTCTGATACGTTATCATTTCTACAGAAACTGTTAGCGCAGGGACTTGTATGACAGACGCTCCTTATCAAGGGATAGTACGAAAAACAAAAAATATCCAGTGAGGCTCAAGCTCACAGGAAGGTGACGCTAACTCAAATAAGTACTCTTTACAACCATGGTGAGCAGAAAAGCATCTCAGAACGCGCAACATGTCGATCCTTTCCACTCCTGTCAGCCAAGAACTGGAATCTGAGGCTACAGTGGGTACATGTGTGTAATAATGTATAATGATATGGCAAGGCAGATGCTTGTTTAGCATTTTTTGGAAGGAGTCTCCAGTATCAGTATGTCTTCCACCACTGGAAAGACTACGCTTTGCGGTTTCTCAGTAGCATAAGAAGCTGCTTTTTTTTTTTCTCTTATTAACGTCAAGACAGAATAAACTGGATGCTAGTGATGAAATAAAAGTTAATGTTTTTATAATGTAAGTGACAACAATGCAAATGTTCCACACCGTTAAACGTAACTATAAATGGATCAAATGTATGACGTCATTCTTAAATTAAAAAAAAAAAAATGTAATCCTTGGCAAATTGCTGTAGTATAAGAGGAATAAAACACTTCAGGATGTGTAGTTATTGGAAAGTAATCAATAACAGTACCTTTGCTTCCTTTTGCCGCATCACACAACACTGTTGTTTATTAATTTCCTGTAACAGCACACCTCAAGGGTTTTATTCCGTACTTGAAAAGTCCAATATGTTCACGCTGATGCACGTGATATCTTTAAGTCTTTACTCATCGATTGTCATGTTTAGGGTGACGTGTATTTTGGAAGATAGTTGTACACCTCTGAACTCCAGTTACGCTACATGACGAATCTTAAATCTCCCACAGACACGCAGCGAAGCTGTAGCGCGTCCCCCGAGTGTTTCCGCGCACTCCTCGTGTTTTTCCGCGGTCCTGTCGCCAGTTCTCTTCTCAATCATTTTATTGCCAAAGGCGCAGAAACTAAACAGGTAACTCGTAAAAAAAGGGCTCAGTTGTGCATGGTGGAGGTGGAGAGGTGGAGGTGGAGAGGTGGAGGTGGGGGTGGGGGGAGTGAGGGGGGATTTTTGATCGAACCAAATGACTACCTGTCTCAATCTACATTAGAAATGCTTGCACACAAAAAAAAAACCTAGTATGTACTAAACCTAGAGATTTGCACTTTACACATGATAAATATGAGAATAATGTATTTATGTAGAACCTTGCACCAGTCTTTTATCTTTTACCCGTTCTTCTTCTTTCAGTAGTGCTGATGATTTTCTCAGATGCAAACAGAGCAGGTTATCTACAGTGGGGTACAAAAGTCTGAGAGCACTCGTGAAAATGCTTCTATTTTGCATTCTTTTCTAATTTAATACAACGATCTTCATTACGTATGATATTACTGACTATAACCTGAGTGAAAAGTAGAATCTATGAAATATTTACATGAATTTCAGAGTTTCTTAGTATTTGGTACATCCCCTTTTCACTTTAATGACAGTGTGCACTCGAGCTGGCATGGACTCCACAAGTATGAACCTTATGATCCATTTTAGATCAAATCCATCAGAGTGTCGTCTGAACACATGCGTCAGTAGAAGAGATTAGACATGAGGAAACTCAGACCTTTTGTACAAAGCAGTTAACATGCTCAGTATCACACAAAAACTTCTGTTTTAAATCCCAGATTTTCAATGTGGACTCAGACTTTTGGACCCATTGAATCTGTTTTTCTCTTTCTTTTTTTTTCCCCATTTGTATTATTCAGAGTACCTTTTTCCACAAATCTAACAATATCCAACCTTCGTTATTAGTTGTTGAAATTACAAACTGATGCTGTTCACCATGGTGGGTTGAGCCATGGTCAATAAAAATGCTGACTATTTAAACGTAAAGGCTTTCAGCGTCTTTTTGCATTTGAAATGAAGAGGAGGTGAAATAATGACTGTGCACTTTACAGGTTTTCAAAATGTGTGTGTGTGTGTGTGTGTGTGTGTATGTGTGTGCGCTTTTGTTCCACCAAAGTAGATTGAGTGCAATTCACTTTTACTTCAGTAGTTTTCAGGTACTTCAGTACAGTTTGCATTAAACACTGTGTTTGAAACAAAATTAGCCATATGCACCAATAGCAGCGTGTAGGTTACACCACAGAGCTGTTAGGTTATTGAGCACAGCTTTAAGCCATCATAGACATGGTGCAACTGTTCATGAGGTGCCTGGAGAAAAATCACAGTTTAGGACTACTACATGACACACACCAAAAAAAAAACAAAAAAAAAAACACTCCACTTCCACCCCCACTAGTTTAAATAATAAAAAAAAAAAAAGTAAAGAGTTAAGTTGAGTCTGGCATAAAATGTATTTCTTTGTTTGTTTGTTTATTTATTTATTTTAGAAAGCTTCTAAAGATTGAGAATGACAAATCGAGTCTAAAAAGTTTGTTAATTTACAGTAATGCTCTCAAGTGATTTGGAGGTAATTTACATCTTATATTTCCCTAAAATATATATTTAAAAAAGTGACTGTCCGTAAGCGTGGACGCTGTGCATGAAAGGGTTAAAAATGGTTAGCGGTGGTAAATTGCTGTGGTGTAAGAAGAATAAAACACTTCTTTTATAGGAAAATAAGCACATTCAAGGCAGTAACAGTAACTCCGCTTCACATCAGGCTGCATCACAGCGCCTGTCGCTGATTATTGTCCTATAACAGCATTGCCTAAGTGTTTTATTCTCTGTATACTGTACACTGTTATTTCATGAAACTGTTTATGCGTATTATCTTTTGAGCTGCGTGTGAGGCTTTAAACTTTCCCCGCTTAGCTACTCTGGTGTGGACACCAGACATGTCCTGACTACAAAAACAAACCTGGACAACACTTCTTTTTAAATATCTTTATTGAATCTCAGTGATACACTACATATAATACGGTGTAAATCCCAACAGTTCATTCTAAGACCTGAGCGTAAGAGTGCTAACAGTACTAATCACAGAAAATATTAGTTCTTCCAATAATGGGAAGATAAATAAATTAGCACATTTAATATTAATATGTAAACATCATCATTGTTTTATAACCATACACCATATTTATACTTCAACACTTTTGGCATAGTCTCAGTATCCAATCATGTAAAGGGATAAAAACACTGATCTGAAATGTCTCACACACGTGTGTGTGTGTGTGTGTGTGTGGAGATGATGTGGAAGGATCTGGAACACACTTTTATGGCTTGTACATGCCGTGGAAGGTGACGGGAGACATGACGTCCACCTCGGCCCGGGCGATCTCCGACAGGTCCTTAGCGTTCAGGATCAGGCAGTACGTCGGTCTCTGTGCTCCGGGACACACCACGATGGTCAGCAGCACACCTACGAAACATTTTAACATTTTAACAACACGTCCGTAATGACTGAAGCACTTTCTGTTTTGGAAAAATCATACTTCAGATGTGACATGCAACTAGGCATGTGCTAATAAGCACACTTCCTTCATTTTATTTATTTATTTATTTAGGAGAAATAACCCAGATTTATATCCACTGATAAAATTATTATATACAGAAAAAGTGCATTTTAGCATTTTAACCTTTTCTTTTTTTAAAGTACATCCATCCAGCGAGATTAAAATTTAAAATTAAAATTTTAAAAAGATTAAAATTTACAGTCTTCTGTTACAAATAGTGTTTTTGGTTCCAATAAACTTAATCATTTGGACTAATGCATTTTAATTCAAAGAAAATTACTGAATGTGTATGAATTGTAAGATTCTATATAAAAAATAAATGTGTTAATATGTGTATTTTTTATTAACTTAATTAATGATTTCCTCTGGTGGGAAAATTAACTTGCTGATTTTTCTTTTTTTTTTTTTTAAATATCGTAGCTTAATTACGACAACATATCCTGGAAAATCTTGCAATTCCAAAATACTTTGGAATTCTGTCCAATAAATCATTGTAATGAACATATTTTTACTGTATAAGGGTCAAATCTGTGACATGCTGAGTAACATTTTAATAAGAAGAAGAGTGTAGAGTTGGCTTCTTATTTAATTTATTTTTCAAAATGCCTTTATTTCTTGGCTCTTAATCTTAATAAATTAATCTCTGGTTTGCTCTCTTTTTTCTTTGTGTAGAATTTTCTGTATATTGTAAACCATGATAGAAGGTTATTCGTATGGTTATTGTGATATTGATGTTTAATATTGGCACCTGCCTCTTTACAAGGCTGATATTGTTGTGCATTAACGCTACTCACCGTCGTCCTCATCGACCCCTTCAGGGTTCTGTACGAACAGCGGCTCTGACGGGTACGAGTCCGGCTCCTGCCACACCCACGTCTCCTTAGTCCTTACGTTCAACTTACAAATCTAAAATCAAAAACACTCCATTAACAGTACAGTAATGTCTGATGATGATCAGACTAAACTAGGAAGAACACTTGCCCTGTCAGGGATGAAGTGGTTCAGGCCGAGCGCGTAGGCGTACGTGTAGTTCCTCCCGTTGTTCATTTTGTAGTTGATCTGAGGAAACTCAAAGGCTGTTGAGGAAATAATGCTTTTTAGGATATACACAAACAGTCAAACTGTTTAGACGCAACTGGAGCTATGTAGAGCAGGTGTACTTATACCTCAGCGCTGTTAAACTCTCTCAAACCTGATTGGTCAGAAGGTGTTGATTAATTTTCTATAACAGCAGCACTGACAGTAGTTCCAGCTCTACTTCAAGTTTATATTAATGCACTAGTTCTAATACGTTATCATTTCTATAGCAACAGCTCATTCACAGAGACTTGTACGGCAGATGCTCCACATAATCATGTAAATGTTTCTCTGGCGTGACTTTCTGTAGTAAGAAGAAGTTTATTTAACATTCATCAAAGAAACACGGTTTCTCGGTAACACATCAAGCTGCAATATTTCATCTTATTAACCTCGAGAGACAGAAAAAACAGGCTTGTGAGGGAACAACTGTTTATAAGTAGCTGCTATAATGTAATGAAGATAGGAACTAACTTGCTTCCAGGACTTTCCACAAGATTAAACGTAACAATAAATAGACAAAATGTATGTTCAAAAAATATAATCATTGGGAAATTGCTGTGGTATAAGAGAAATAAAACACTACAAGCTGGGATGTTGTTGTAAACTAATCAACTTCAGAGTGGTAACAGTTTCACAACTCCATCCTTGATATTGATGTTTTCCTATAACAGCACTTCCACAAGTGTTTTATTCCGTACTTTTAAACAGGATGTTATTATATTTCATATATTAATGCAGTAAGTAAGATCTGAGCTCTGACCTTGGCGAGGGCCGGAGAAAAGCACCTCAGGCTCCAGCCAGATGGTTCCGTCCTCACGCATCGTCGCTGTGGCTGTTGTGTACGGCAAAGAGATCAGATTCTTCCCCTGTTCCTCCTGTAAAGATTGTGAGAGACGTTGAGATTAAAAGAGTATCATTAGAAATTAAAAAAAGCCTTTAACGTCATGAATTAATGATGTAAAGTAAAGTGTGACGTACCCTGTAGGGATCCAGTGGGACCACAAACCTGCGCACTTCTGGCTGAGGGGCGATCATGGCGTGTTTCTTTACCTCGTCCCAGTTCTGACGCAGGTTCGCCAGCCACAGGTAGTTGTACACAAACTCAAATCTGTGGAGCAAGTGTAAAAACGAGTCAAGTAAGATATGCATACAATGTGTAATGAAGGACTCCTGAAGCTCCTCATGAAGCTGGTTGAGAAGTTGCTGAGAGTGTGCAAAGCTTCATCAGAAACACTATTAAGATTTTTTTTTAATAAAATACCTTAGTTTTGATTTGTGTAACACTTTTCTTAGTCATTGCAGAGTTCCATATGTGTTGTTTCATAGTGTTAATGTCTTCATTTTTGTTCTAAAATACTAGAAAATTGTAATAATGAAGCCCGTCTATAAGTAGGGGTGTACAAACTTTTGACAGGTAGTGTACATAAAAGAATACAGTAAAATAAATAAGGCAAGATATTTAAATGTTTGAAAAGCAAATACATAAAACTGACATAAAAAAAAAAAGAAAAGTTGTAAACTCGTCCACCAGATTAACTTCTGTACTACTTCCTGAACAACAAAAAAAAAAAGAAAAAAAGAACTGTAGTTCATTTACCCTTTCCAGGTGCACAGGTCGAAAACAATAAACCCCGAGTCTTCGTAACAGTTGATGTGGTGGAAGAGTCCCATCGCTGAAGTCCTGAATTTGTAGTCAATGTACTCGCCTGGATCCTTCCTGGCTATGTGAATCCATGTCTGTGGAAATGAGTAGAAAATATATCATTAAACAATTCAAAGGATTACACCCATAGATTTACTAACTACATACTTTTCACTTTAGTTACTGAATAATTCATAATTGTAATAATAATAATTAATAATAATAAGCTCAGATTGAGGGATTAAAAGTGCAATAGAAATCATGTAAAACGTAAAAATGTGATAAAAAACAATGGTTTAAGCCATGGCCTCATTGTGTGTGTGTGTGTGTGTGTGTGTGTGTGTGAGTTTATGAGCCTCTTGTCAGTCATTTTACAGACACTCCCCAACACCCCTTCACTCTACCCCCATCTCAGCCTGAAATCAGCAAGCGCCCAGCGCAGCCAGCTCATCCTCCTGTGAGCAAAAAACCATGCTGTGCTTTGAAAACTTATTGACACAAAACACACTTTTCCTTGTTGAAGTAAGTTGTTACTGGTGAAGGGGATGAGGCTGGACTCACAATTAGCGACATTGCTCCTGGCCAGGTTTGTAAACACAATCTGGGTAAAGATTTGAACTGTTTACTTTTCTAAAACAGGACAGTTACTGCACTCTTGACCATCCTAGTAAATCAATATAAGCTGAATTTCACATTCGTAGTGTTATAACTTCACTTTCAAGCAGCCTAGTGTGTAGCTTAAAATGCTTATAATGCTAATACCAGAGCTTAAAAGCTCAAAACCTGGTTACATAGAAAATCAGGACGGCGAAGTCACTCTTGACCTTTCTCTTAAATCTGTATAAACTGAATTTTGTGTGTTTATAGTGTTATAACTTGGCTTTCGAGCAGTAGAATTGCAAGTGATGTTGTGACAGTCCTTACTAATGCTAACACTAGTTAAATATAAAGTTAAAAACCTACTTTAACCACATGTTTATAGCTACAGACCTGAGTGACTTGGTTCTGTTCTGCTATAGTGAACTTCAAACACTCATGCAACATTTTGTACTGAAATTGCAGAACAGCAACAACAGCGGACAACAGCGTGTAGCTTAGCAGCCAGCTAGCTAGTTAACGTTAGTTATCACTAATGTTGATTATTACCTTCTCAATACAGTGATTAGTGTAGTCAGTGATATAGATTTATAGAAGGGGAAGGGGAAGTTGAGAAGACTACCCCACGTTGACAAGTTGAAATTTGAAGTTGAGGGGGTGTTTTCAGCGGTTTTTACCGCTTGTAGGTGGGAATTACAAGTTGCAACTTTGCCTCAAACTCCAGTTGAACCAACATGGCAGAGGGGTCACAAATAACACCTAGTGCACCTTTAAATAGAAAAAGCTACATGCTCTCTCTACTTGTTTCCCATTCTACAGCTCAGATTTTTTGCCATACTTACAGACATAAAGAAAAACTTTTGGCTTGTTATAACTTTTTTATTTATTTTTAAGACAAGTATAGTTAACTTTGTCAGAGATTTTCTAGCATTCTGATTATTAAAAAAAAAAAAATTCCAGTATGGCAACTTCTATGGACCACAGGCGCTATCGTTTATTTTATTTTATATTTTATAAAATATTTATTATTATAATTTATTTTGTTTTATATTTTGGCATATGTACCTTTATTGCTATAATTTATTTTGTTTTATATTTTGGCATATGTACCTTTATTAGTATAATTTATTTTGGTTTATATTTTAGCATATGTACCTTTATTAGTATAATTTATTTTGGTTTATATTTTCGCATATGTACCTTTATTAGTATAATTTATTTTATTATTATTATTTTGGCCTTTATATGTGCCTTTATTGGTATTTATATCCATTATTTAGTGCATATTGTATCCCTTCATTGTCACCTGTATTCCTCCTACATTGCTTTCTTGCTCAATGTAAGCTTTGATATGTAATATTTTGAATAGAATTACTCCTTTCTGCTCGTCGGATTCAAAGCAGTCCATGTAGTTGGATCCGCGAATGGCCCAGGCACTCAGGAACTTCAGCAGGTTGATTTTGATGGGCGTCTCTACAAACACAAAGTAGTTCTCCGTCATCCCGAAGCTGAACAGAAGAACACACACAGGGGACAAGTCATCAGGAGACTCGTGTCTTTTTTCTATACGAAACGATTATGCTTTACATTGGTTAGTTGATGATTATGCATCTATCATGCAGTCATTATGTGAACCTGTGCACGTAGGATGGTTTAAACCTCTCAGCGCTGGGAAACTGCACCACCACCTTGGATTTGTCAATCGGGTCTGACTTATCTGAGGAAAAAAACCCACACACACACACACATTATCCTATTAGAAGTCACAAGTTGCAGACACAAAGCTGAGAGGTTGAGGGTTAACGTCTAACAGTGGAGCTCAGGATTTAAACTCATAATCATTTCTAGCTAAGAATCCAGGGATTTTTTTGAAAATCTCCTTTGGTTTAAGAGTGTATAAATATGCAGTGGTGTAGTTATTATTTGTGAATCTGTGCTTTGGGTAAAATTTGTATAGTTTTTAAAACTTGTATCAGGAAACAGAATAATATATGATGTATATATTGATGTATCAGAACAATATATGATGCATGTCGTTAAAGTTATCATGACTTGTAAGAGTTGTAACTTTTTTAAGTTATTAAATGTTTGAAGATAAGATAAAAAATATTTTTGGGCTTTTTTCAGGCAGCAAGAAAAAAAAAACACATCAAACCCCATAAAATGCAAATTCATGTGATATGAGGTGTAACGTAATTGCTGAGTGGAAAGCAAATTTTATGAATAAGTCATATTTTTTCTCATTAGCACAACTTGTCTATATTCATATCTACATTCATAAAATATGCATTATAAAAACTTTTTTCAAAACCATTCAAGGCAAAAAAACATTGCATTAAGCTGTAGTCTTAGCAAAAGTTGATTAAGTCGCCGAGAAAGCCCGTTTGGAAGACTGACTTCCGGTCCGGAATGCTTGTTTGTGTTTGGGTCCGCCTCCTGTCAGTCATTTTATAGATATTCTACAAGCCACCTAAGATTATGGAGGCGGAGCTTCGTGAACATGAGCGAATCACTGAATCATTGAACCCATCTGACTGTTAGAGAGCTACTCTTTATTAATCTTTACGTCATTATTGATATACGTACCTGACATAAAAGGATCTTATTAAAAAAAAAAAAAAGATTATCATTATCAAACCCCTTTTCTATGCTTCGTACATGACGTCGCTGTTATACTGATATTAGTTTGTTTAGATTTTATATCTGTGATTGTTATATTGTAGATGTTCATCGAATCTGTTCAGTTCAGTCGATGGTTCTATATTCATTTCCTGTGTGAGTCAATTCAGTTCGATTCGATGTACTTCTCTTTATTCCTTCTGCATAATTCAGATGTTTAGAAGTTGACATTCGGACGTCAGTATGAAGCACCGGTTACCTTTCTGCTTGGGTGGGATCTTGACGATGTTGTAAGCCAGCGAGGCTCCTTTCCCCATGCAGTTTCCGATGTTGTACACCGTGCCGTCTCTCTCGATGTGCGGGTGGGCCGTTATGCCGTTTATGTTGACGTATTTGCACATGTCCACCTTTCATTTCAGAAAGAAATACAAATGTCAACTCTGCCATTTAATGCTCATATTGTGATGTTTCTTAGTATACTGAAACTGCTGTTATAGTGCACTAGGTAGATTAATGTCACACTTAACATTATAACATGAGCTTTATATTTAAATTGTTTTTTGGGGAATTCATTTGAGTGTCCAGACTGCACTCTCAGAAAAAAAGTACATCATTTGTACTTTTAGGACGCATATTTTACCTGGAAATGTGTGTCCTGAAGATAGTCTTTACTCAAACAGTGTGTTTTTAAGGTTCAATTATGTACCTTAACTTAGTTTAACAGTACAATAGTAGGGTCAACTTTCTAGAAATAATAAACCTTCTAGAAATAAACTTTCTATTGACTTTTGAAAAAAAAAATGCGTAAATGTAACACACTTTACTGTGGTACGACACAATTTGATGTTGTAACTACAGCACATGCTCCTGCTAGCACAATACACCAGCTCACAATTAAATATACTGAGAGAAATAAAGATGCAACAATAATTTAACTTAGATAGAATGCCGTAACTCATAGTCGAAACGTTCTTCCATGACTTGGAGACGCTTTGTCGAGGTCGTAATCATGATCATCAAAAACCTTATCAGGAGAAGATAATGAATATGAGATTTGTCCAACTCTGATTTTAATACCATGTTTTCTGACCATGTGGGCATTGTGTGAAAATTGTCACTGATGGATTATTGCGTCATTAAAAAAAAAACAAAAAACAGGGAGGAGTTAAAAATCTCACTGGAACATCTGAGCTAAAATGGAACATGTAATAGGGAAGTGTTATTACATCATAAAATATACGAGCCAATCAGGGTCAATGTGCAAATAAATGCCAGGCAGTGCTTGTTTACAGGCTGAGGGGGTGGGGCATGTAAGGTTGGGGGTGTGTCCAATGTGCATATTCATAGAATATTCTGGATTTTTTTGATGAGGGTAGTGTTGGTGCTTCTGTGCCATTGTCTGTTGTCTAATAATGTTTTTATCGAACTGTTGTACTCAGATCAGTTTATTACTGAATATAGAAAAGGATTTTTCAGGTTCAGGACAAATGGAGTGATTTTAAAATGTTCTGCAGATGCATTGTTTCAGCGTTACCTTTTTCAGAGTCTCTAAAGTGTCCGGGTTTACTTTAGTGATGTAGTTCGTCTCTGTGACGGCGTAGAAGTCTTCTCCGATGGGGTAAACGTTCACCAGACAGTTATCTGTTACTTCAACGCCCTTGAAGTAAGAGAAAAACCTACACAAGATACACACTACGTATGTGCTACGACTGACCAAATGACAGCGTCAATGCAGCATACAAACATATCACACCCTTTATACACAACAGAGTTTTACAGATAGATTTAAACAGAGAAGTCGAATAAAACCTGGAGAAGATGTTCTTGCAGGGGTCCGGATAAGCGCATGTTCCAAATTCAGTGATTACAACACGATTCTCTGTTATGGCACGAACGTAAGCGTCTGTTTTAATGAACCTGTGAGCGAAACAAACAGTATTCTCTGTTAGCACTAAACCAATTTATAAATAATATCATGCACCAAGGTTTCAATTCATCCATTATACTTTCTCTCATTTCTTTTATATACATTTATATATGTGTAGTTCTACATATTAAGGTCAATATGTAAGGAATAAAACATGCAGTTATAGGAAAATAATCAATAGCTGGGTGACGTGATGTGGAGTTACTGTAATCACCTCCTGAAGGTAATTCTTTTCCAAAAATAGCACATCCTGAAGTGTTTCATTCCTCTTATACCATAGCAATCTGTTAACTATTACATTTTTTATTTATTAATTAATGACACATCATACTTTTTTTCCATTTATAGTTATCTATTTATATTTAATGTTGTGGAACGTCTACAAATCAAATTCCTGTTATCACTTACCAAGTGTCCTTATAATTCACCAGACGCTTTGCTGTATCGTTATTATTCAAATACTCAAAGCTTTTGCCTCATCAGGAATATTGTTATGAATTTCTTGGTCACAGCATAATTCCTTATTTGTTATTTCATAGTGTTGATGTCTTCATAATTATGATAAAGTAATAGAAAACCTAAAAATTAAAAAAGGTGTGAACGGGTCTGTGTGGTTTTCCTGATAATGTGAGTGTTAAGACGATGGTATGGAGGTACAGATGTTTCGCTAATGTTTGCTGCTAAACATCTGTAGATGGATGTTTGGAAGTAAATCCTTCTGTAGAAGATTGGAAACCTACCTGCGGAAGTAAGTGACCTGACCGTTGCTGAAATCAAACTTGTGCATCAAGGCTTGGCCATCGAAGAGATGGTAGAAAGGTTCAGATCCGACCTCGAACAGGCCTGGACCCAGACGGAGCAGACTTCCTCTTATAAACGACGGGATTCGCCCTAAAAAGTGTCATATTATACTGAGTAATAAGATGATATAGCACTTTAGACCTCATGAGACATTAATAGCATTGATCGTTATGAATCAAGAATTCCAGTATTCAGTGTAAAAGCATGGTTTATAATACTACTGCACCTCAAAACAAAACATTCTGGGCAAAGTTTCCCAAAATGATTATAGCACAATCATCACACTGAGCACAATCTCAACCAGGTATCATTAACGTAACGATACTTTTGCGAGCCAGGGCCCTAATCATTTAAACTAGGATCATATAAATTGGTTGAAATGACACAGATCTGATTTTTGCCTTAATGTGAGACAGATCTGATTTTATTAGCATCCTTTGGACACAAAAATCCAATCTTTTCAAATCATGTCACGTACATATCTGGTAAGTGGTCATGCAACATGAATGAATGAATGAATGAATGAGTGAATGAGAACTGTCACCAAAAAGGGAACAAATAAAATACAAATAAATATAACAAGTAAATAAAAACAAATAGTTCATATAAAGGACTACAAAGTATGATTGTTATAATAGTCATAAAAGCTAAATTCATTCTGTAATTTAACCAAAGCAAGAATAAAATCTAGCTGATCAACTTCCCGCAGCAGGAATTTCCTTAAATTCAAAATGAAGAAGCAAAACGTGGTCTCACATCTTTGTTTTTTAGACTTAAACAACAAAGTCCTGGTTAAAGAGACGGTTTGTAAGTTTACAGCCAAGACAGACAATTTCCTTCCTGTTCTCGCAACCGACCTCATGGATTGCCTATTAAGGAGACGAGGAAGTTTATTAGTGGGCCCGAATAATAGTAATTTTTAAAAATCCTGAAATGAAGATACTAGGATAATTCGGTGCATGGTGATATTGTGAGTGACATTTTTTTCTGTGGCATCTTTGAATGATATCATTATTACAGGTATAGAAACACTTATAAAAATGATCAACTGCACCTTTAAACACGTAAAATATAAAACCGCATTATCAAGTATAAAACAATAATAATAATAATAATAATAATAATAATAATAATAATAATAATATAGAAATATGGTCATATGTAGAAAATAAAAGCTGAACATACCAGTGACTGTTGCTGGAAGCGGTTCACTGAGCTCCTCCACAGTCTCAAAGATCTTCTTATAGTCTCCAGCAGGATGTTCAAAACTAAAAACGAAGCATTTAACATATATATATATTATTTATTTTTTTTTTTTTACCAACTATGAAAACCTAGCACCACTTGTAGATTCATTCTGCTTATTATTAGCGCTGAAGATTGTTCAAATTATAGAGTGCAATGAACTGAACTTTGTTAAAGGGTAAATGAGCTGATGTCCAAATCAGGATTAAATACTAAAAAAATAAAAGATATAGCGTCTAATAACATGTAGCTTACATGTCATAATGAATTATTATGTAACAAGATACTGAGCCGTGTGAATTTAATATCTGGAAAGCTTCCTTTTAGATTTCAGCAGGATCTGTTTAATATACTTTGTGCAGTAATGTTTTTTAATCCATAGTTATTTGCATTTGTACCAGCCTACAATCATTTCTAATGATAAATGTGATATTAGTTAGTCAGTTATAATATTTTGCCAAAATATAAATTAAGAAGTTATTAAAACCACAGCAACTGTGACCAGGATAAAGTATTTCCTGAAGATGTAGACAATGCCGTTACTCTTTCAGTGTGATTTAGTCAATCTGCATTCTTACAGACTTCATTTCAAACGCAATTTATCTTAGCCAATCCACCTATGGTGTGTTTTTAGGAGGTGAGAGGAAACCAGAGAACCCGGAAGAAACCAACACGGACAGGGGGAGAACAAGGAAAACTCCATACAGACAGTAACCCGAGCTCAGGATCAAACTGAGGACCCTAGAGCTGTGAGGTGGCAACGTTATGGCACCATGCTGGCCATGTATTATATTCGGGATATCCGAGTACATTTGTTGAAGAAGTATATATTTTAAACAATAGACTGGCCAATCAAGGAGACTAAAGCCTATAAAGCATAGATTTCACACACACACACACACACACATTTGGCAAGCAGAAAAGAACATCAGATTTTTATTCAAGTAATATTTCAAAGAAAACTAAAATTTATGACAAAAATGCTAAGGTTATTGAGAACAAGGATGAGAAAAGGTGTGCATCGTTGCCATTACAATATACTGACTAACAGATCTACAGTACTGTGCAAAGGTCTTAGACACATGCAAAGAAATGCTGTGAAGCAAAGATGCTTTCAAAAATAATGAAATTAAATATTTCTATATTTAAAAAAAAATACTATAAAGAGCAATAAACAGTAGTCAATGAAACAAAGTCAGTTTTTGGTGTGACGTTCCTTTGATTAAAAAAAACAGTACTCTCAGGTATAATTAGTGCAGTTTTATAAGGAAATGAGCTGTAAGTGTTACTGAGCATCTTGCAGAATCAGCCACAGTTCTTCTGGAGACTTTGACTGTCACACTTGCTTCTTATTTCTGCAGCGAAACCCAGCAGCCTTCATTATGTTTCTTTGTCTGAAAAGTGTCTCTTATGTAATATGCTGCTTTCTTTACTGACATACAAACATTGTTCTGTAACATTTAATTTTGTGCTGGAAAAATAATGTTAGGGAATCTAAAATGTTTTTGTACTGAATCAATAATGTAGAAGTCATAAAATACAAATCTATAACAAAGTTTGTACTAAAAAAAAATAGGGTGCCTAAGACTTTTGCACAGTTCTGTACATCCATAAAATCCAGTGATAAAGTGTTTAACTTGGCTACACTGTGTTGCTTTAAGTTGTTCAATAACATGAAAGGATTCATTTTATGACTGAAAGCTTACACACACACACACACACACAAGCCATAGAGCTCTAATGCTGTGCTATAAAAACAGTTAGATCCAATTGGAGTGACAGTCGGGGACGGTCAGAGTGCACCAGTGATTAAAGTTGTACTGTATTTGTCAACGCATGAATCAGTTACCAGGATAAAATGAAAATGATTCTTCTTAATGAAGCACAAACACATTAGAAGAATAACACTAACATGGTGATGCTTACTGTATTTCTAAATGTGCAAAATTGTGTACTTAAAAAAATAATACTTCAAACTTTCTATTAAAAAAAAAAGCAGTGAGTCATTTGAGAGCCAAAAGAGTCGACTCTTAGAAGCAGTGAGCTGAGTCAAATGATCTGACTCACTGAAAAGAGTCAGGATTCCCAATCAAGAGCTTCCTGTCTAACTGAAACTTTTTTTTTTTTTTTTTTTTTTTGCGTGCACACCTCAAGCTCAACACAAATTCCTTTCCTGAACAAATTGTCAAATACATATAATATATTTCTAATAAAGTGAGTGAAAACTCACCGGCTGACCATGTTTCCTCTGCGTGCTGTGGAGCTCTGTAATACAGCCCGTGTGGCCTGTGTGTACTCGGTCCTTCAGGATGCTGCTTAGACCCTACAGCAACACGCTTTATAACTGCCCCTTCTTTCACATGCAACGCTTCAGCTAACTCGGACTAATTACTTAGTTGGCAGAACAACGGTTTCTTTGTATCAGGATCTTGAGCTTCTGCTCACAATACCTGTGATGTCAAAGAGGATTTGCTGCCCAAAGTTGGATCAATAGTTTTAAGGCTGTTGAAGGCGTGGGGATAAAGAAACAAACACAAGACCGGGTTACAAAACAAGCTAAATCACACAAGACACACACAAAAAAAACACCTCATTAAAACTTTTATTTAAGACTTAAAAGGCCATGTTTTGCAATCTTGCTATCTTTATTTAATTTTCAAAAATAGAAATTTCCCATTAGTGCCTTCTCAATTTCCAACATTTAACACAGACAGACAGACAGATAGATAGATAGATAGATAGATAGATAGATAGATAGATAGATAGATAGATAGATAGTTCAAGCAAATCGAAGTTTTGTAAAGGGACACATTTTATAATATTCTTTTGGTAATTTAAGTTCCCACTAATTGCCTTTTTAATAAATATCCAACAAATTCATTATCTTTAACATTGAGCCCACATTTTTCAATTTTCCTTTATTTAATTTTCAGTCATTCCCATTCCCAAATTTCCCAGTACTTCCTTCATAATGTCTGGCATATTCCTTAGCTTTTTTTTTTGTTTTTTTTGCATTTGTTGCAGAGAGCACAATTGTAACATTTTTTGGGTTTGAGTTAAGTAACTCAAATACAGACTACATACTTCGCACATAACGCAATACACATGTTTACTTCTTTCATCATGTGTAAGATCATCAGTGAGTGCCGTACATTTTCACAGAATAATAAAAGTAGTCCTGTGTTACAACTGTAGCGGCAAAGCGTCATTCCATGTAACACCACTCCAAAATCACTGGAAACCTACATGTAAATTGATGATATGCTTTCACTGCATGCCTCTGAGGGTATCTTCATGCATGTTTATTAAGACTGTAATTGACTGATGATGCAGAGCTCATAAAGATCTTTTCTGTTTTAGATTTGTTTTCATGTTTTGTAATTTCATTTTTTTTTTGCAATATCTAAGTAACCATGATTACTGTAAGAAGTTTATTACTTCTTAGTGAATCATAACTACTGTAATTACTCATGCCATTGTAGGTATTTCAACTAAATACTGTCATATTTAGAACTGAAGTCAACATAGCAATGATATTATTTGACTATGATATTGCCAAGGTATAAATCAGATGTGTTGCACATTTGTGTTCAAACGTGCTTTTGCGATTTCAAGAACATTTGCAATCCTTTGCCATGAAGGTGACCATTGTTCTTACAAGGGATTATTGTTGTTTTCAATCTTCATGGGAACAAGACTCAACTCTCCAACTGTTAGACTATATAGAGATTATTATTTTATTCTAAAGATAATTACAATATCTTTAATTTTATGATGACTGTAAATCTACAAGAGGAAATAAATAGCTGTGCTTTTGCTAAAATCAAATGTGTATCAGAGCTGATTGGAAAATCTTTTGGATTGGAAAACCTGGATAATTTAGTTTACTGTCTCACAGCACACAATGTGTAAGGGTAGGATGGATAGATGGTTAAATGGTTGTTTGTATGGATGGATAGTTAAATGAATGGATGGCTAAATGTATGGATGAAAGGATGGATGGATAGATGGATGAATGGCTAAACAGATGGATAGACAGCTAAATGGTTGGATGGATGGATGGATGGTTACCTGGATGGATGGTTAAATGTAGAGATGGTTAAATGGTTTAATGTTTAAATTGATGGATGGATAGATGGATGGTTAAATGGTTGAATGGGAAAACACATGGATGGATGGTTAAATGGTTGAATGGATGAAAGGTAAAATAGTTGAGTGGTTGAATGGATGGATGGTTGAATGGTTGATTGGCTAGGTATTGAAATAGTTGAAATAATGGTTAAATGGGATCGATGGATACACCACCCCAAGCGGGATGTTTGAACACTGCAGTAACCACAGAATACATGACATTAAATACACAGAATAAATACACCTAAGTCATTCATTCATAACTGTGCTTATTGTATAGTCTTTTAACATTATTGTTGCTTCATATTACTGACTGGTATTTTAACACATTAACATAAGAATGCAAGAA
This sequence comes from Pangasianodon hypophthalmus, assembly GCF_027358585.1. Classification (NCBI taxonomy): domain Eukaryota; kingdom Metazoa; phylum Chordata; class Actinopteri; order Siluriformes; family Pangasiidae; genus Pangasianodon; species Pangasianodon hypophthalmus. The sequence goes on from NC_069713.1 coordinate 8,732,892, forward strand.
TGCAGAAACATGTTCAGTAATCTTCTCTTTAACTTCCAATCCCTTGTTCTCTGTGTATTTTAGTTATGCAACCACACGAGGCTGTGAAACTGAGGCTGCCAAACATAAGGGCAGCTGTTGTTTGAGCTAATAAAAGGAAGGCTTTGCTTTGTTTAACATTCTTGAACAGATTAGTATTATCTCTAGGGGCCTGGGGGGGTGGGGGGGGGGGGGGGGGGGTGTCTTTCCCAGCAGTGTCGAAATATGGCTTGTTACTAGTACTGAACACCATTTTTTTGTATTGTTTTTATGGTTTTTTATATAATTATTTGTATAAAGGAAAATATTCTTATTATTCCCTTTTTTTTGCTGGATTAAAATAAAAGAGTAAAATCAATAGTTTTACTAGTATTTCTAAATCGTTATTACATCTTATGAATATTTGGGGTACTTTATTGTTATATTCTAAAAAGTTATTAATTTAATTGGTTGTTTGTTTTCCTGTATCATAAATCACTTCCTGTCATTTCCCTAGTGTAGAAATTTAATTCCTGCAGTATATACTGTATATGAGAATGGCCAGACTGGTTCAAGCTGACAGGAAGACTAGGACAACTCAAATAACCACTCTGTACAGTCATGGTGAGAAGAAAAGCATATCAACATACTAAACTATGAGGCAAATGGGCTACAATAGCCAAAGACCATGTCAAGTTCCACTCCTGTCAGACAAGAACAGGAATCTGAGGCTCCATGGATGGAAGGATGGATGTTTACATGGATGGATTGTTAAATGGAGAGATGGTTCAATGGTTAAATGGTTAAATGGATGGTGAAATAATTGAATGGCTAAATGGTTGGATGGATGGATGGATGGATGGATGGTTGGTGAAATAATTGATCGCTAAATGGTTGGATGGATGAATGGACAGATGGATGGATGCTGAAATAATTGAATGGTTAAATGGTTGGATGGATGGATGGATGCTGAAATAATTGAATGGTTAAATGGTTGGATGGATGGATGGATGGATGGATGCTGAAATAATTGAATGGCTAAATGGTTGGATGGATGGTTGGATGGATGGATGCTGAAATAATTGAATGGCTAAATGGTTGGATGGATGGATGGATGGTTAAGCAGATAAACGGTTAAGTAGTTGAATGGTTGAATGGTTTAATGTGTAAAACTTCAGCCATGAGGCAAATGGGCTACAATAGCCGAAGACCATATCAGGTTACATTCCTGCCAGACAAGAACAGGAATCTGAGGCTCCAGTGGGCAAAGGCTTGACTCAATATTTGACGATACCATTGAATCTGATATGATAAAATTTTGATTCTTAAGGCAACGATTCAATATTTGACAATATCAATGGATCTGATATGATACAAAACAATTTATATTCTTTTGGCAACAACTCCATATTTGGTGATACCACTGAATCTGCTATGATATGATACAATACAATTTTAATTCATAAGGCAGCGATTCAATATTTGATGATACCAGTGAATATGATGGAATATAATATGATTCTTAAGGCAATGACTCCTTATTAGCTTTGATATTGCTGCTAGCTGTGTAAAAGACATTAGAAACTGGATGCTTATTATCTTTCTCTTACTTAATTCTGACAAGACAGAAGTACTTGTAGTAGGACCACATGCAGCTAGAAGTAAGCTTCCTGATTACATAATAACCATGGAAGGCCTTTCTGCTTCATCATGTGCAGCAGTAAAAGACCTTGGTGTGATTATCGACTCTAGTCTTTCTTTTGAAGCTCATGTAGATAATATCACTAGGATTGCTTTCTTTCATCTCAGAAATATTGCTAAAATAAGAAATATATTGTCACTACACGATGCAGTTCATGCTTTTGTTACCTCTAGGTTGGATTATTGTAATGCCTTACTGTCTGGATGTTCAAGTAGATGCATAAACAAGCTCCAGTTAGTCTAGAATCAGAAGATATGATCACATCACTCCTATCTTATCCACACTGTATTGGCTCCCAATCAAATTTCGTATCGATTATAAAATACTACTATTGACCTATAAAGCATTAAATGGTCTCGCGCCACAGTACCTGAGTGAAATTTTGATCTTTTATGATCCGTCACGCCTACTCAGATCAAAAGGTGCAGGCTATTTGTTGGTACCTCCAATAGTGCGGGCTACAGCTGGGGGTAGAGCTTTCTCTTACAAAGCCCCACAGTTATGGAACAGCCTTCTACTTAGTGTTCGGGGCTCAGACACAGTCTCAGTGTTTAAGTCTAGGATGAAAACATATTTGTTTAGTCAAGCCTTTAGTGAATAGTTTTTTCTTAGGTACAGGAGCAGGTCTGGAGGGTTCACAGGCATAGAGTGTTGTGGTGAACTAGGATGTTTGGATGCTGTTGCCCCCCCACTCTCACACGTTCACTCAGGTTTGTCGACGGTGGAGTGGCTGGCTGCCTTATGTCCCAGTGTGCTCTCATATCTGTGTTAGCTTCTGGCTCTGAGTCCCTGCTTGCACTCTGCACACAAAGTACATTGTGCTTAACCATTAGAGGACAAAAGCTTACCTAACAGTCTCTCCCTCTCTCTCCATTTCTCTCTCTCCCTCACTCTCTGTCGAGCTACACATGCTACTTCTGAGATGCCAGTGATCCTGACCCCTTCTGTTCCTCCTCGCTGCTTGACCCATCCTGATGCCCTACTTCTGGTTGGAGTTCTCATCGGATGAATTCGCTCGCTGCTGCTGGAGGTGGCCCCATATGGACGGTCTGAAGAACCGTTTGGTTTGCTGGGGATGGTGCCACCTGGGGGCTGTGGCGATGGCTTGGGGATCACATATGGGGAGCTGTACTGTAATGGCTTGGGACTGCGATTGCTGTAGTGGCTTTGGGGCTGCAGTTGCCACGAACACCTTCGTACTCAGGACTCCATCAGTGGACAGTGGATAGATTTTAACCAACCGGATTCTTGCAAAAACTGTGATGAATTTATTGGTTGCACAATTGCACTATTTGTCCATATAGTACACAATAATAGAAGGGATTTATTTATAACTGCACTATCCGTTGCGTCCAGATGAGGATGGATTCCCTTTTGAGTCTGGTTCCTCTCAAGGTTTCTTCCTCATATCATCTCAGGGAGATTTTCCTTGCCACCGTCACCTCTGGCTCGCACATTAGAGATACATTCACAGGGATAAATTCACATATTTACTATATATCTTTTTTTGTGAATTGAAAAATTGAATTGCTAGCAAGTAGGGGTGTAAACCTCAGGGTGCCAGACGATATGATACGATACAATTTTGATTCATAAGGCAATGACTCGATATTTGATGATAGCACTGGATATGCTACCATACGTTTAGATTTGATTTAGTACCCTTTGACTGATATGTGACCAACATTGTTCCGAATCTGGGGTACTGTTAATTCGTGAATGATGATGATAATGATGTATCGAAGGGGTCTTTTAAAAGTATCATATAATAAATGTAAATTGCTCTGTATAAAGGCATATGCCACATGCCACAAACATAAACATAAGTCACCTCACTAGCCTATTAAATTCTTTACACATCAGTTATATGAATATGAATTGAATTATATGAATTATATGAATATGAATTCTTTTTAACACAACAGTTATCTGTCCTTTTTCAATAATAATCGACTTATCATCAGTTATAATAGATAATAATCAATTTACCATCAGTTATAATAGATAATAATCAATTTACCATCAGGTATAATAGATAATAATCAATTTACCATCAGGTATAATAGATAATAATCAATTCACCATCAGGTATAATAGATAATAATCGATTTATCATCGGTTATAATAGATAATAATCGATTTATCATCAGTTATAATAGATAATAATCAATTTACCATCAGGTATAATAGATAATAATCAATTTACCATCAGGTATAATAGATAATAATCAATTCACCATCAGGTATAATAGATAATAATCGATTTATCATCGGTTATAATAGATAATAATCAATTCACCATCAGGTATAATAGATAATAATCGATTTATCATCGGTTATAATAGATAATAATCAATTCACCATCAGGTATAATAGATAATAATCAATTTACCATCAGTTATAATAGATAATAATCGATTTACCATCAGTTATAATAGATAATAATCAATTTACCATCAGGTATAATAGATAATAATCAATTTACCATCAGGTATAATAGATAATAATCAATTCACCATCAGGTATAATAGATAATAATCAATTTACCATCAGGAATAATAAATAATAATCGATTTATCATCGGTTATAATAGATAATAATCAATTCACCATCAGGTATAATAGATAATAATCAATTCACCATCAGGTATAATAGATAATAATCGATTTATCATCGGTTATAATAGATAATAATCAATTTACCATCAGTTATAATAGATAATAATCAATTCACCATCAGGTATAATAGATAATAATCGATTTATCATCAGTTATAATAGATAATAATCAATTCACCATCAGTTATAATAGATAATAATCAATTCACCATCAGGTATAATAGATAATAATCGATTTATCATCAGTTATAATAGATAATAATCAATTCACCATCAGGTATAATAGATAATAATCGATTTATCATCAGTTGTAACAGATAATAATCGATTTATCATCAGTTATAATAGATAATAATCGATTTACCATCAGGAATAATAAATAATAATCGATTTATCATCAGTTATAATAGATAATAATCGATTTACCATCAGGAATAATAAATAATAATCGATTTATCGTTGTTGCCTAATTTCAAATAGTTTCCGTTTAAATTGTTTGCATCGATACAAACCGTTAGAACTCTGCACGCGAGTGTTTAAACAGTTCGGAATTTTACACATTAATATATGAAACGAAAATTTGACTCAGTGAAATAAATAAAGAAAAACATCAGATATGTCTCCTTTAAAAAAAAAAAAAGACGCTACAGGAAGAAGAAAAAATAAAAAATTAAAAAAGCACTTCAAAGCGCGCGGCCCTGGCCTGATGACGCATTTCCGGTTCGTGTAGCTGAGGGACGCTTCCGCTGCAGCAGAGACGTTAGATGGACGCGCTCCGGCCTGCAGCGAGGAGGAGAGCGATATTTTGAGTTGAAATTTTCGTCTTCAGGCTTCACTCGGTGTTTGTAGCTGCCTTTCTGAAGCGCTGTGTAGATACTCTAGTGTTCTGGGTTGTGATTTTTGTTGTGTGTGCTTGAAGATGAGCTCCGGGACGAACGTCGTGCAGGTGACTAACGTGTCTCCGAGCGCCACCTCGGAGCAGATGCGCACTCTGTTCGGCTTCCTGGGAACCGTCGAGGAGCTCAAACTCTTCCCTCCAGAGTGAGTAGGACCGCCGAGCCAGAGGGAAATATCACTCTTTAAGTCTTATATACGTCGTCTGATATTACATTTCTGCGTCTGTATGCGGTGGAAGTGCTTTGTAGTGTCAGTAACCACAGGCGAAGAGGAGTAGGCCGCGCTTTTTAGCATTGTTAGCTTAGCATAGATACATGACTAGCATGCTAACCGCCTAGCATGCCTTTTAGGCAACTTTTTCCTCAGAGTGATCATTTCAGCTGCAAAACATTATAAATTAAATATGTTGTTCATGTTTGTTTTCAAATCACAAACCTGGTATTTATTTATTCATTAAATAACTGATTTAGCTAATGATTGTTTAGATGTTTTTATTTGTTTGCGTAAAAAAATTCAAGTTCTGTTTAGCCAGTTTAGAGTCTCAGTTGTTTAAAAGTAGATAATTTATTATTATTATTATTATTATTAATAATAATGAAGAGAAATTATAATTTGCAAACAGTATGGCATGCCTAACCATGCCCTTTTTTTTTTTTTTTAGCACTTACAGCTAAAGAAAATACTGAGGGGAATTAAAATAAAGAAATAAAAAGCTAAAAAAAAAATAAATAGAAGAATAGTAAAATTCGTTATACATTTCCTTTTGATGATTATATTTGTAAATCAGAGATCTGAGCTTTTCTTTTCATTATTATATTAAGTGGTTCAAATTAAATAATAGTAAATGAGATGAATTTATCTAAAGTATGAATCATTTTCCTCTAAACTGATTAAAAGTTTGTTTTCAGGTGAAATACGAAGTACAACAGGATTTCTGCTCTGTGTACAAATTAGATCTATCTAGTCATGTTATAGATGATCATATATAATAATAAGAGAGGTAATGTGTGTGTGTGTGTGTGTGTGTGTATGCGTGTGTATATAATTATAATAAAAAAAAAAAGTACAGTTACTATAATCACTAGTAAGTGAACTATCATATCCATCGTATTCAGGAATATGATTATTGTGGGTTCAGTCTCTTACTGAAGCTTTATGTAGATATTCCGGTGGTCAGATAATATACAGAAATATCTGATTACAGAACCGGAAAACCAGTCTGATGGTGTCTAATGCGGAACCGGAAAATCGGTCCCGTCTGTGATATCCATGCTGGAACCCAGATACACGATACCCGGTGTGTTATTTAGTGGATCCCGCAACTCGTGCTGTATGCGGAGGGGAAACGATTTTGAGGAGAGAACGAGTGTCGTACAGGGAACGAAATAGGGCCAGTTCTCAGACAGAATAAATAAACACAGTGAAGAAATCACTGTCAGACTGATCCGAGTCGAAACAAACACCGTAGCCGTGCTAAATTTAACTGGAATTAATCGTTTCGGATTGGACCTGAATTGAATCGGTGCCGAACTGAATCGTATCGGATCAGTGTTTAGCGGGAGTGTCGTGAATCGTTACGTGTTTAACCGCGTCGTATCGTACACTGCGTATGTAGACGCACACTGTATTACTTTTACACCTTTTTCTAATCAAAAAGGTTTTGTTTGCGACCCTCTCGGTCTGTAGAAGTTATGTAAAGAAGGCGGTGTGTGATAGCAGTCAGAGAGAGAACAGAGATGTCATAAACCTGGTGCAGAAGGTAGCGTTGTCGCCTCACAGCTGGGTTACCGTGTGGGTTTCCTCTGGGTTCTCGGGTTTCCTCCCAAAATCACGCCAGTGGTTTTCTTGGCTTCACCAATGCGGCAGTCGATTCAGTCGAAAGCAGGGATTCTGAGCTCTGAGTTATATCATTACGGTGTAAGCTTGCCAGCTAGTGACCACCAGCTTATTGACCTATTTACGTTCTCAAACCCCAAAAGAAAAAAGATTTAATCAGCGACCATGTCTGTGTTGATTGAGCTAAAATAAATACTGCTGTAAACTCGTTTAAAGTACTGAAGCGTTATTTTATTTACTATTGAGGGCGGCCGTGTCTTTGTCGCTTGCTGAACTCAGGGGTCGAGGAGACCTTCTTTTTTTTTTTTTTTTTTTTTTTTATTTTCTAGTCTGTGTTTGGGGTTCTGAGTTACGAGCCTTAGATGAACGCAGCATTAATCACCTCTAGGTGTGAAGAGTGTGTGAATGTGTGTGTGCCGAGCCACGTGATGGAACAGTGTCCCATCCAGAGTGTATTCTTACCTTGGGTCCGGTGTTCCCGGGATAGACTCCGGATCCACCGTGACAACAACCAGGATAAAGCAGTTACTGAAGATGAATGAATGAAATATTGATAAACACACACACACACACACACATGTATTTACTGTTTAACATGAAAAGCTTTTTAAACACAATAACGTACATACGTATCTATGTAACTAACTAACTAGTGTGCTGCAAATCCTATACATATAATAAGATGTAATAAGCTAACTACATGTATATAAAAATGAAATAAAATATATAAACAAAACATCAAACAATAAATCAAAGTTTTCCCTCTCAAGTGTTTACTGAAAGCACAGTTTGATTTTGAATCAGTTGCTCATTTATACAGTTATTTATTTACATAGTTTTTTTTTTTTTTTTTTTTGGATAATAAGAATCTTGACACTAACTTCATTCCTGTTCTGTGTGTTGCAGTGACTCCACCATGCCGGTGACGTCACGCGTGTGCTTCGTGAGGTTTAACGAGCAGGAGTCGGTCGGCGTTTCCCAGCACCTCACAAACACGGTCTTTGTGGACAGGGCTCTTATAGTTGTGCCCTACGCAGAAGGTTGGTACCTCCCGGGATTCGCCCTCACGTCAGTCACGGGTTTCCTTTGGCAGACTGATGTACAGACACTCGGTTCTCTTCCACCGGTCGATTGTGAAATCCTCCCATAACTGTTTAAAACAGATCCAACAGATCTCTCACCACTAATTTATACGGTGATGAAACCGAGTGCACGTTTCCTCCTCACAGCTGATTAACAGAAGCTTGCACACTGACTCATGCTCCAGAAATACTCTTATACTTTAATATGATCAAAGCAGATCTCTCTCTCTCTGTCTCCTGGTGATGCCTGATGTGCATCAAGACTGTGAGTTGTGGGATTAATCGCTACAGCTAGGCTTGGGAGCTGACTCGTGGGGAAGAAAGTGGGCGTGGCCAGAAATGCGTAATGCCTGTTGTGTGCACGTCGTGCCATTACAGCAAAAAGTAGCTACCAGTCGCTAGCGTTAAGGTTCGTACAGGACTCGACAAAATGGGCTAAAAGGAATCGCTTACATCACGAGATGCAGCAGTTTATTTTTGTGATCTTAAACTAAAGCAGACATCACATTTTTACGAACAAACGTTTAAATCTTCGAACTCAACAAACTCCATCGGTCTGTCTGTGATTCCTGATGCTATCGTCTGAAGCCTAGTTACAGCAGATCCTTGGCCTGCACAATTAAGACTTTTCCTTCCTTAATTTGCTTAAAGGTGCAGTTTGTAATGTTAAAAAGCATTTCTAGTTCTGCAATTATGTAACTTATTACACTATACCATCAATAATAGAATGATTTGAGACATTTCTCTGTGACAGATCTTGCTAGTTTGCATTTATGATTAGCTCTATGATTTATTTATTTATTTATTTATTTATTTTCTTGCCCGCTCAATCAATGAACCACACCCTCTTTTCCTTACTAGGCAACTTGTGAAACATGCGTATGCTTCATTCGACTCGGTCGCAGCTTGTAATTCCCCGTCTCCTATCAGGAAACCTCCAAAGAAAATGCCCCCTCAACTTGAAATTGCAAGTGTTCTCATCTGTCCTTCCCCGTTTATGGAGTGACGGCAAATCAACATGGCTGCTCACAGCATCCTTACCTTTAAATGAGTTATACTGTATGTATGTAATATATATATAAAATGTGTGTTTGATTTCCATCAATCATCACAGAGACTTTGTATGTGGAATGCATCGAGGCTGGAAATAACCTGTGAATTACACGTTACGAGGCGAGTCGAATGCAGCATTAGTTTCACAGACGGGAGTGGGGTCTGTATGGAGGCGCTTGTCACGGGGCTGTAAAAATCACAGACTGCTCCTTTAATCTGTCGTCCAATATTCAAAGGAAAATACTAAACTGTGCACTGCCATGTATTGGGATGGGAGTTAACTAGAATGTTTTTCACTTTATTCGATAAAGAAAAAGTAGCGAGAAAGCAGTGTTTCTTGGGTAATAATAGCAGATTCACAGTGTAAATACTGAGGAGCATATTTCAGTGTTCAGGACTTACACTTTCTTAAACTTTGCTCTCAGATCAGCAAAACAGTCTCCAGTTTTATTTCACTAAAGACGGAGGGAAGAGACGTACGCACTCCTCTGAACACTGCCGTGCATTTAGTGGTAAATAGGACCTTAGTGGGTCTTTCACGTATCTGGATGTGGTATCTTTATCGCTCTGTCACACACAGATGAACATGTGTAACGGTTATTAAAGTTATCAGTGCATCAGCAGTCTACTCCGGGATCTTGGACTTGCCTAGACTGAGACTAGCGGCACATGTAAGGAAGAAAAAAAAAAAAAAAAAAAAAAAAGGTACAAGGGGACGAAATGGACAAACGCGTTCATATTCATTATCCTGCTCATGTTTTTTCGTCCCCCTCCCCACCACCACCACCACCAGTTCATCATTTTAGACTGTCTCCTATTAAAAATGTTCTCTTGTTTGTTTGTGTGTGTGGTTTTTGTAGTGGAGAAGGCAAACGCAGAGCCCCCTCCCTGAAGGCTGAAAGTGGTCCTCTCCCTGCCAACAGGCGACTGTAGGCAATTACAAAACGCCAGCCGCCACACCTCCCCCCCCCTTTTCTTCTTGTTTGTTTCTCTCTTCCTTCTTTCTGTATTATTCTCTCTCTCTCTCTCTTTCACTTTCTCTCCCTCTCTCTCTCTCCTAGGTATATAATATGTTAATTGTGCGTAGTTTGCCAACATGCCACTATGCATAGTTCTCCACATAAAACATTGTGGTTCTGTCAAACATTTCCTTTTTTTTTTTTTTTTTTTTTTTTAAAACCACTGAAGTGACTCCATATGGATTGATCCAGACATTGTACATATGAAATATTAAGCTGTATTTTTTTTTTTTTTTTTTTTTTCCATCTTTCATATCAGATATACACATTATGGTAGGATTGGGTTCCCTCAGGAAAGAGATTAGCCTAAATAAATCATACCATTTTCACATTAGCTATGTGGTTTGTGATTTACTAGGTGGACTCCACATGATGTGTTAGACGGGTGTGATTTTCTTTCCTCTCTTTAACAGTGGTCTCTTGTTTTTGTTGTTGTGTTTTACAGTTCTTTTTCCTGGCTCTGCCAGTCCTGTTTACCAGGCCGTGCCCGAAAATGAAAATCGAAAATACAGCCCTACAGTTTTGTCTCCTGCAGCAATCTTTTCTAATGTGCTTGTTCATTATTATTTTTTTTGTTTGTTTTGTTTTGTTTTTTTGTTTTAAATGTGTTCTCTTGTCAAGATTTTTCTCTACAAGTTCTTCCATGTATAATGACACAATTGTGAAATATCATCCCCCGCACACACAAAATATTTCAGGCTTTTGTTGGGACTGAAGTTTGTAGATGTCTTTAAGCTTTTGCGTGTGTTGTTGATGTAAGAGCACGTGTTCGCATGTGTGCTGTGGTTAGGCTAGCGTTCCTGTGAGACACCAGGTAAGGACAGTCTCCAGCAAAAGCCCAGAGTTTAAAAACGTGACGTGCAATTGAATGTGTAGTCGTAACTCTCTCTTTATTTCTTGTCAGTTATTTAGTAAAAAATACTTTGAAGCATTATTTACTGTTCATCGCCACAATCTCTGAAAGTGTTTTTGTGTTGTGTATCTCGATCTTTCTCTGTGTGCTTTTAGCGAAGCTGCCAACGTGAGTCGATTGTTCATAAAACGTCTATATGAAAAGTTGAAAGCACATCACCCGGAGAAGCCACTGTGCTCGCTCACGTTTGGTTCATGACTTAAATAACACGCGTCCAGGTGATCACATCTTGGCAGTATTAACTGCAGTAGTGTGTCTTTTTTTTTTTTGAAAAAATGAAATTTCCCCATCTTAGTTTCTCACTCAGTGATAAGTGACTTGGACAGAAATTAAAAAAATAAATAAATAAGAATCAAAAGATACCTAATGAGAGAAGAGACGCAGGTGGTAATAACATTTGGAGGCGAGTATATTTATTGCCTGAAAATCTGAATGTTCTGTCTGTCTCTCTGTCTCTCCCCTTCTTGAGCTTGTCGGAGAAATCGTTTCTCTGGTTTTAATTCAGGCTTTCTTGATCTTGAAGGTGTGATCCCGGATGAGTCGAAAGCTTTGTCGCTGATGGCGCCTGCGAACGCCGTCGCTGGGCTTCTTCCAGGAGGAGGACTGCTGCCGACACCCAACCCTCTTGCATCGGTAATGCGCAGTTTGTAATCCTGTTTTAAAGATACAGTGTGTAATTTTAGCTCTTTGTTTAGCGCTGCTCTGTAAATCGAACTGTAGTGAAATCTGGCTCTGTTCGGCAGGAAAAGGTCCGTGTCATTCAGATTTACACAAAAGACAGTGGCAGCCGTTTTGCGTTGAGCCAATCTGCCAATGACTTCACGAAGGATAAAGCGTTAATTCACCGTAACCAAATAACCAAATATGGCCAAAAGTTTGAGCACACTTGACCATGACATTGATATGTGCTTGCTGAACATCCCATTCCAGATTTATTCCCCTTTCCTGTTATAATAAGCTCCACTCTTCTGGGAAGCTTTCCACTAGATGTTGGAGCGTGGCTGTGGGGATTTGTGCTCATTCAGCTACAAGAGCATTAGTGAGATCAGACCCTGATATTGGGTGAGGAAGAAGAGGTCTGATACACAGTCAGCGTTCCAGTTCATCCCAAAGGTGTTCAGTGGGGTTGAGGTCAGGGCTCTGTGCAGGACACTCGAGTTCTTCCACTCCAACCTTCACACACCATGTCTTCATGGGGCTCGCTTTGTGCACAGGGGCATTGTCTTGCTGGAACAGGTTTAGGTCTCTTAGTACTAGTTAAGGGAAATCTTAACGTTAAACCATACAAAGTCATTTTAGACAACTGTGTGCTTCCAAATTTGTGGCAACAATTTGGGGAAGAACCACATAGGAGTGTGATGGTCAGATGTTCACATACTTTTGGCCATATAGTGCACATAAGTGTCGTGTAAACACCCACTAATCAGCATTAGTTGTACGGCTGACCGCTTAATAAGTCCATCATCTGCCGGCTTCAGTAAAGTGAGGATTCTAACAGGGTTCACTTCCTAAACTCACACCCTAGGGAATGATGATGGTTGCCATCATTAATCAGCCTGGAGCCATGATGAAATGAGCTAGAGACATTTAGCGTGAGGGAAGAAAGGACTATATTGCTGACCATGCACATGATCCACAGAAATAAGAGGCAAACATATATTTTTTTAAAGATGCATTAGATAAAATTAGTCTTGCCCATTTCCCAAATGGGTTTTCTCAGTGACTTTTGATAAGGGCACCACATAATCAGTTGCCTTTTTTTTTTTATTTTTTAATCATGTTCTTCAAATCTTCTAGGTTATTTGTACAAGTAAAGAAAAAAAAAGACTGTTTCACCTTTTAAATAATTGTAAATTATACAGACTTGTGTCCAGCAGCATAGGAGGAAAATTCCTTGCTCAGATATATCGTATATCTGTAAAAAATATAAATATACAATTAAGCTGTATGATTATGGACTCATGGGACCCCCTGTATATTTATGGGTATAACTTGGCATGACTGTCAGACTTAAAACACTCAAGAAACCACTGTTTCCGTTCTAGATGGGAGGTGGTGTTCTGGGTGCTCTCGGTGGTCCCGCCATGTTACCTGGAGCTGGCATGAACCCCCAGGTGAGTGCTCATAGCTTTAGCTTTCTATTAATTCATTTCAGATGGTCATTCTTTCCAGTTTGTTTGCAGCATGACTGAGGTTTTTTTTTTTTATATTTTAAATATAGGCTCTCTCTGCTGATCAGATTCTGAAGCTGATGACGTCAGTGGATCCAAAGTAAGTCTGACGTGCTCATTAGATATCGGTCGTCTGCATAAACATGTAAGCCATGACCTTTATTTCAAAGTGAGCCTGATGTAAATCCGTCGTCTTGCAGGATGAACCCGATGGCAGCGAGCATGGGTCTAAAGGCAGACGCTTCCAACAAGGAAATCGAGGAAGCCATGAAGAGAGTCCGAGAGGCGCAGTCCCTCATCTCGGCTGCCATTGAGCCCAGTAGTGAGTAGATCATCCCAAAACACAACGTTTTTTTTTTTTTCTTCCCCTTGTTTGCTGAAGTGCAAAAATATAAGTTACGTTAATTTCTTTTCCAGGTAAAAAAGACAGCAAGCGCAAGCATTCCCGCTCCAGATCCAGGTCTAGATCCAGACGCAGGAGATCTCGCTCTCGCTCCCGACACAGGTACACGTTAAATATGGTGTGTGAAGATGGATGTGGGAGATACGACAAAAAAAAAAAAAATCACGATTTTCAAAGGCATTTTTTACCGTGCACGATATGTAGGCTATAGTTTCTCACAAATTATCAGCAATACAGTGTTGATTTAATTTAATATTCATAAACAGATTTGTAGTAAATGTATGGTTAGATTTTGAAACATGCTTATTTATTTATTTATTTAAAAAAAAAAAAAGGATTAAATAATATTGGAAAAAACAATTTTAGAATCTGTAAAAAAAAAAAAAGTAGATTTTACAGTACAAACATCATAGCAGCAGCTTATAATCAGTTTGTAATTTTAAAAAAAATAAATATTTACGATATCCATGATATTTCAGAGAAGTGTATTGTGACTTATTTTATCATGATATCGATATCATATCTCGCAGCACCATGTGAAAATTTTGCCACTCTGGTGTCTGCACTTTTATACAACCTACTACTACTTATTCACCGTTTTGGTATATTTGGTTTGGCATGTGGGTTTTTTATTTATTTATTTATTTTATTATATATAAATTAGCGCACGTCTCCTAAAATGGGGCATGTTTCCTAAATGCCCAAGTGTAGCTTGATGCAAGAAAATGCTGCTTCCACATACTTAGAATGATCAATTTCTAAGTTAAATTAAAAAAAAAAAAAGTAATAAATAAAAACAGTAGAGGTAGAATACAGGGAGTGTGTTTTCACAAATGCACTTTGGGGCTGCTCGTGGGCCAGTGCTCTAACTCTGAGGCATTGTCTCCGTAGGAGGTCGAGCAGCAGGTCCAGAAGACGCTCCCGGTCCCGGAGTCGCAGACGTTCCCGAAGCCCCAGGAGGAGGAGATCTCGCTCCAGAGACCGCGGCCGACGCTCCACCAGCAAATCCAGGTTAGAGAGAGTCTCAGAGCTGCCACAGCCTCGTCTGTGTGCTACTAACAGAAAGCTTAGTCATCATGCACTACACACTAATCTGAACATTACTCTGTAATCGTTTTAAAGGTCTGTTCATTGCTTTATAAGATTAGCATGCGGACATTTCTCTGTCATGTAAAAATGTGTGATGCATCCTGTCTGTTTTTGGTTTCTCTTCAGACTGTGTAGCTGGTTTGCTTTAGCTTTGTTTTCTGTAATAAGGTGTAATCAGCTGCTGTGTCCTGAGTAATGAGCTGCAGCCTTTAGATTAGAAAAGAAGCCATCAGTAAGTAAAATGCTGTCTAGGGGTGGGCAGTATGACCATTTTAGAGCGATTAAAGTGTCTCTGCGATCTGTTTTTGCAGAGAGATTGTGAGTATTGCGGTACTAAACACACACGCTTACACAGCCGGTGCAAACAACACTGGTTTGCAAGGCGAGATTGGCACATCGAGGAAACACAATGCAATGAATTTGCTTAAGTGCTAGAAATGCATCACTGATGCTGTGGCGTTTTTAATAATGCCCATAAAACATTCGAAAAATGAGGGTTTTACGTGATTTCTGTGAATAGTTGATGCTTATTAAGAATCTCGTATCAGTATTTGTGAGTCACAAATATTTTGTAGTGCAATAAAAACCAAAACCGTGAACCATAAATCGCTTATTTTAAAAATGTTCAATAAAAATGTAAAACCAACGCTTGGTGAAACAGTAGGTAACTTGGCCTGTAATTTTTAAATGTAATCCCGCCCGGATACGGCTTTTAATAGCAACGTGAAATAATCGCGATAATATCGTGGATTGTGATCCAACCTGAAATAAGTCGCGATATGATACTTTTTGCCAGATCGCCCACCCCTAATGCTATCTGTAACCTGCTGCCAACTATAGAAGTGCTTTTTTTTTCCCCTTAGTTCGGATGGCAGGCTGCAGTATGTGTGAGCATTATTTTGCCAGATGGTTGGTGAATCTAGGCATTTTAAACCACTGAATTTATTCTTGTTGCTAGGTAACACGCAGGGAAATTTAATTTAAAGGTGCAGCTGAATTAATGAATCAGTCAGCTCTCTTAAAATTTAGCATATTTTGTGTCAGGGAATGCTGTGCAGTAAATTGTTTTGAAAGAGAAAAAAAATTTTAATGGTCTCAGTAACTTGACAGAAATGTGCTGCATTTAATATTGTAGTAAAGTGTATTATTGTGGCCCTCTTGACTCTGTGAGCGTCATTACTCACTAAAATCTGAGTAAGTATTTTAAAATGAAGCTGACGTACATGGGCTGAGTGTTCAGGAGTGACGCAGAGGAAACTGGCCTCATGGTCACGCTTATGAGCATAGAACAGTCAGGTATAGAGAGCACAACGAAAAACAAGGGCCTCCATGAAGGTGCTTCTCTCTCATTCTCAGGGATAGAAAGAAAGAGGATAAAGACAAGAAACGCTCTAAAACACCTCCAAAGAGCTACAGCACCGCCAGGAGATCTAGAAGCACGAGCCGGTAAATGTTTTAACCTCTCATCCATCTTTTCCATCTTCCATGTGGAAGCTTCATGCTTAGCTTTAATACTCTATAGACCACAGACTCGAACCAAACCCATTCCTCCATCCATTCGTCTGTGTTCTATTTTTGTCGTCTAAGTGCATGTATTGATTCATCATTGCATGAAATTGCTTAAGTTTTTTAAAATAATTTGTTAAATTTTGGATTGTAAGCCAAAAACTTCAGTCGTTGTTATTAAAATGTATAAAATGTGTGTGGAGATGTGTGTAGGTCATGCGTATATCATACTATCTTTCGCAAACGTCCAACACCTTGACTTGAAAACCTGTAATCCTGCACTTAGACCTTCGACATTTCCATGTTTATAAATTGTTCTTTATACATTTTAGCTATTTTTTGTTTTGTTTTGTTAGAAGTATAATTTTTGCCACTGCCTTTTCATGTCTGTATCTTTTTTTTTTTTCTTTTTCCTTTCTCTTTCTTTCTTTAATGTAGGAGACGAAGAAGGAGTGTTAGCCGATCTCCACGAAGATCTCCCAAGAGAAGAGGATCCAGGACACCATCACCAAGAAGGTGAGTTTTATTCACACCACTTTTGCACCATGCAGCACTTTAAAAGTTAAAAACTCAACTTTTAAAAAAAAAAAAAAATTCAGCCTTTACACAAAAATCCATTGCATCACAAATGATAAATATTA